>NC_050180.1:13704415-13719415 GCF_008315115.2 Sander lucioperca
CCAAGCTGTCCTATGGTAATGATGTCAACAAGCAGCTGCAGCCTAGTGATGACATCGACAACCCACCCAACAGAAACACACATATCCACTCACATGCACTGATGTTTACCTGTCTAGCTCTCTTGATTTCAATAATTTGATATTAGGCAATTACACTTGTTTCCACGTAGCTTCATCTATTTCAAAACAAGGGGAGAAAACTTGGGAGGGCATACTCAAAGCGAGATCCCCCTCAAGGGCGATCTGTTGATGGGTTCTGAGAGTGGGCTGATGGCTGATTGTCTCTGTTGTTGGATAGTGGAGGTCAGCACTGGATGAGGGATTCAGTTGGCTGCCTACAGAGTAGGAAGTGACTTGGTGTACAGGGAAGGTGGGATTTGTCAGAGTTGCTGTCAACACCTCATGGATGTGATGCACCCATGTGGTGTTAGATGGCTCTGTGTAGAAGAGATGTTAACTTTATTTAAACATCACTTCATCACTCATCACCAGTGTAATCACTTTCAACATCTCTTTTATTTACATTTGAACCTTACGCTGTCCTCCTTATCTTTGTTGTCTTCGCGTGTCCTCTTCCTGGATCCTCCAGGCAGAGGGTCATCCACGACATCTGCACCGGACTGGTTGACCCCCATGTCAACCTCAGCAACAACTTTAGGCAGGTTCTGTGTGCTGTAAATTAACTCAACACACAAAGTCCTGTCTGAAACATCTGGATACAGGACTTTGTGTCCTATTATTTTGTACACCTATGCATAATTATTGTGTGCGGATTCAGTGTCAGATCAGCAATTATTAAAGGCCTGTCCATGAAGTTTTGGCTACTGGAGCACACCTTCTGACAGCGCATTCAGTTCAGCAGACTCTTGTAATTTCTGCCCTGCATAAATGCCGACTATCCCCTCTGTCCATCAACATGCAGTGAAGACTTAACTGCCTTTCCCGATCACGCACCTTTGTGAAGCAGGTTCCTCCTTTATGCCAGCCACAAAAACAAATTACAGATTACAGTGGATGTAGACAATGTCATCCCATAGTGATTAAGTAGAAACAAGCCCACATTTCTCACTAAGGGGTGAGTTATTTTTATTTATTTTTATAATTATTATGCTTGGTATTTGAGGCAGAGTACTGTATTTCCAACACTGGACCACACCCAGTATTACTGGTGAGTATGGTGTAACAGACTGAACTATTTCAACAAAAGAGGGTAAAGAGACACTGCTCTTCAGACTCAAATTAAGTTATCTTTTTTTTAAACATTTTGTTCAATTACATGGTTAAATCTTTAAAAAAATAAGTTGATAACATACAAAAGACAGAAACCTCGGGACAATTTTGATGATATGAATATAAAACCAAACAAACAAGTTTGAAACTAAAATTGATTCAGGTAGTGCTCTTAAGGCCGTTACAGACCAACCAGACGGCCGACCCTCGGCAGAAAAGGCAGTTGGACTGATCTGAACTGGTCTCCCCGAGTTGGTTAAAAAAGTGCCTCGGAACACACCAAAGCAACGAGACGTAATACGTCTCCATAACAGCAGGCTGCGCTAATCTGTATTGTCGCCCAACAAAATGAAAACCGGCAGCTGATTGGACGAACGCGTCACGTGGGTCTGGCTGCTGCTTCCGGATTTTGGATTTTTCAACCGGCCATTAATGGCGACTCATTCAGAATACGATCTCATATTGTACTAAAATAGTTCACCGAAACGTGTTTCTGAAAACATTTTAAGCGAGAAATAGGCCATGCAGTTTCTGAATCTGTCTTCATTTCAGATCGACAAAGGTCAATTTAAAAGATTTTCGTCAGATTTTGAGAGGCTTAGTCACGGACATCCCGCTTGCCATTTCCGGGTGAGTCCCGACCGCCCTGTCTCCGACTGAGCATGTCAGGTCGGCCAAAATAAAGGCCGACAGCTCCTCCAACGGACAACGGCACGGAAAACACCGAACACACTCGAGTCACTGACCTCGCCAGACTGTCCAACGACCGATTATCGGCCCGGTGTGCCTTTACCCTAGCCTGGTCCTACCAGACGCTGGTACATTTCATTTGTACAGAGAGTCTGGCTACTCTCCATTGACAAGTGTTAACTTCCTTGAAGGCGGGTACTCTGTTGAAGTTTAAAACTATTGGATCTGCCCAGAGCCACTCTGGTAGCCTGGCTCCGCCCTCCTACGTACTGTCTGGTAAGACCAGGCTAACAAGAGGGGAGACGACAACAACTGGCGAAGCCAGGCTACTCTTAAGCCTGTTTTACAGTTCTGCGGAGGCTCCACGCAGAGCTTTCGCTGTAGCTTACGTAAGTGGCCTGATGTTTATGTGCGTCGAGCCGGCATGTGTGTGTGTGTGGGGAGTGGGTGATAGAGCGAGGGAGAAGTGAGAGAGTGACGGCGATTAGCTTCGGAGCGAGTACCGACTCTAGAGTCATAGTGGGAGAAACAAAGTGTCTCCCCTGTGTTTTCTGACCAAGGTGGGAAATCTTTATCAGGAAAAGTTAACCCTCTCCTTGATTTCATGTTGTTTATGGAGAAGGAGAACCAGACCAAATGAGTCAGGGGAAATGCAACGCTACCAAGCAACGGCCGAGCGACGTGCGTCGTTGCGACGTGTAGTTACATTTTTCGAGAGGTGCATGTCAGGCTACGGCGTATTGTTCGGCATAGACGCAGGGTCTGCGGAGGTACGCCGTCGATTCTACGCACAACTATAAAATGGCCTTTACCCACAGCGTCTAACGTGAATGAGTGGAAAGAAACACCATTGTGCTCAAGATTACTTAAGCTGTTAGTGGGAGGTACGGTAACCTTTAGGCCAGCCTGCAGTGAGGATATGTGTGTTTTGATTGTAAGGATTTCTCTGGATTTAGTGTTTGAGGATTCACCCTTATCACCAGGCTGATTGGAAACGCATCCTCCAACCATCTGCCTGCTCCATCTGACACCCCAGCCCGCTCCTTCCCTTCCCTTTCCTTTTTTATACACTTGTGTATTTCTCTCTCCCACTCACCCTTTCATCAGGAAATCTTCCTCCTCTATAGCTCCTGCAGTGTTCTCTATAGGAGGCCTGCACATTATTATCCTGCAATTGACATACAGGGTGGTGTGTAATTGTCATTCCATCCCAGATGAGCATATGCTTGGTTTCCCACGGAAGGCAAGAACATCATTTTCTCATTAGCGCATTTTTGACCATTACTGAGGCAATGGAGAATGAAAGCGGTCCTAAACCCTGTCTGAAATAGTTCAGTATATAAACTCCTTACCCTACATCTAAGTTACTGTTGCTCTAATGAGTTTTTTTTGTCTGTTAATAAAGCATGTTTATAGAGTCAATTAAGATTTTTATCATAAACCACTGAATCCACTGGTAAATTCAAATGTAATTAGTAGTAAGTATGTATTCTTCTTCTTCAGTATGTAAGTTACCCTCCAAGTAGCATATACCTTTATAAAATATCAACTTTTGGATCTGTTAAGCTCATCACAAAACATACATAGTTTTTTTCTACAGTCTACAGTTTTTTCCTAGCTATAAGCTCCAAAAATATGCTTCTGTAGTATGTCTTTAATGTAAAGAAAAGACAAATATACACCAAAACCATGTTGATTTGACTTTTTTCCAATTGTTCCTTCCCATACCATACAATTGTGAAACAAAGAAGGAGGGAGGGATATATAGCATGCAAAATAGAAGCAAAATCTTGTTTTTGTGTGACAAATTTTAGTTATTGAATGGATCATTAAATGAAAACATTGCCAGTGGACAGCAATTCAGAAAAGTGTTAACTTCATTCTCCATAATGTGCATACATTTTCCAATAAACAAAGCAATATTAAATTGCCGGATGTTTTAGTTTGCTTTGGTGTTCATGCACATATGACAGATGCCCTTTGTAGCGTTATTATCGTAGTATCACCACTTTAATCCTCTTATTCCTTTATCATTCACGAATGCCTCTTATCTAGCTCCTTTTTAAATTGTGAAAAATTCATGTTTTCTTTATAACTAATCATGTTCCTTTATTACAAACTCTTATCATGTTTTTTCATTAACCATGACTCGTATCAAGTTCCTAGTCTAGTGGAGTGCTTCCAAGGAAATTGAAAGATCACAGATCTGCAGCCTTCAGCCCTCGAGCCCTGCTTTAATTTTCCTTCCTGTGTGCATCAGTCAGTCCGTTGTACCTGCCCTGTATAAAAGAGCACAGGCTGCAGTTGACCAGGAATTATCCACTGCACCGGCAGTCACTCTTACCACTGATAGTTGGACCTCCAGGGCTACAGAGAGCCACTTAACTGTGTCAAATGTGAAAATAGAGTGAGTCTTGACTGAGTATGAACATGTTGAAGTGAATATGAAAAGCTTGAACTGCATTCCTGGCTTCACATATCAATATAAATTTAATTGCAATACGCTGTTCGTCTTAGACAATGTTATGGGGGGGGAGGGGGGTGTATATTGCTGAGCTGCCATAGACAGACAGAGGGAGAGCTGCTGACAGCTGCAGGCTTGACTAAAAGACTCAGTGGCTCCATGAGAGAGAGAGAGAGATTGACACATACAGATAAACAGAGAGAGAGAGAACAAGTATCAGATTTCTTTCTGTCTCTTCATCAGTGAAGCATTATCTGACCACTGTGACCTGTTACATCTGTCCGACCTTCTTCCCTATCTTTCTATCTATGTTCAATGTCTCCCTTTCTCTCTCTTTTCCCCAGTAGGCGACTTCCCTCCATCCCTCTGATCTGGCCCATGTCCCAGTCCCACTCCCCTACAGCGCATGAGTGTGTTGGTGTGTGTGTGTGTGTGTGTGTAAGAAGGATCATTTCTGAGTAAAATGTTTGCCAAAACAAAGGTTTAATCTCCTTTAAAGAGAATTATAACCTATGCACACACACACACACACACACACACACACACACACACACACACACACATATATATATACACACACACACACACACACACACACACAAACACACACAAGTGTATACAGTTAATCTGCTTCTTATCTTCACCAAATCCATCTATTTTGGGAAGAATAAATCCACTACTCATTGGGGCAATTTCAACAGGGGTGGACAAAAAAACATGAACATCTTATAGTACATTGTCATTCTTCACAAACAAAAATAGATCTGTTGGATTGGATTGAAATATATTGTAAATACTGTACATAGGTTCCTATTATTTTGCCCACCCGTGTTTCTTGGCTGGAAATCTAAAGAGATCAAGCAGATCTGTTTGTCTGACATGAGGTGGGCTGTGATTACAAGTGTGTGCGTATGTGTGTCTGCGTGTAAATAACAGCTTACAACAGTGGAACCCTAGTCGGAAGCTCCCTCATCCTCTTTCCACCGGATTTGAATTTGCCATCAGTCTACTCAGTAGTTTAAAGCTGTAAATATCATGAATTTATATATATTTAAGACAATAAAAGCAACGTGTTTTGCTTTAAGATAGAATACAATGCTTAATAATCACAGAGCCAAACCACCTGACTAATTAATCTCAACAAAATGCCCAATAACATGACTAAATTCATAAAGACCGACATGCAGGAATGTAATTTACAAATTAATTCATGAGAGGAAGAGAAAAACAAGATCAAACTTGATCTTTATCTTTCACCATCTTGTACTGTATCCCTGTGAAACCAAAATCCCATGTTATTTCTTGCTTTTCCCCCCCTCTGTCACATTGAGCCAATTCAGAGAAAGAGAACATCTAGAACCCGTTCTTGAAAAATGCAAATACTGTAAATATTTGATGATCGATATATATAATTCAAATCCCTATGTGATGAATTATGCATTCCATGGTGGGATTTGATGAATATTTGTCTTTGTTACTGATAGCGCATGTCTCCCATCTCCCAGCCACTGAGTGACATCCTGTAAGTGTGTATGTGGAGGGGAATGATAAAAAACATCAGATACAGACAGAATATGTGAGCTTATGAACTCAGTACTCATTTCAAAAGTATGTACGACTCCCCAGAGCAGCAATTTGTACACTACTGCGTACACATTAAATATAAATCGTAAGTAGATGTTTATCAAAACCAGCTTTTTTATTTAATCTTCTAAAATCAATCAGGAAATCAAACAAGTCTTGTTGTCCTACTACAGTTTGCATTTGCCATGATGCTTTGTGCTTTTTCATGTGACATGCAATGGGACTGGTTAATTAACAGTAAGTAAAATTCTATGGCAGAAAGTGACAAAATGCCCTGTAGACATTTGAAGTGGCAGAGGCTCAGATAGAGCTGTGAAGACACTGTAGAGAAGTCCGCTCAGTCAAGCAGCTGAACACTGGGGAGGATTGAATGAGCTGAACAGCTGAGAATACGAGCGTGCGTGCACACTCACGAACACACGTACAGTCTGCTAATGGGTAGGGGTTATCGCCAGGTCAAGATGAGTCAGGAGAATGTCAGGGAGGAAACCACACTTTTATCGGAACAGGCAGAGTGTGTGTGTTTGTGTGCTTGAATGACTTGCATGGCTGCGTGTCTTCCTGCCTCTGTCAGTCGGTGCATATTGTATGTCTGTTAATATTGCCTATTCCTGTGTGTGTGTGTGTGTGTGTGTGTGTGTGTGTGTGTCTGCGTGTCTCACATGTGTCTGAGACCCAAGGGAGCTGACTGGGAGATGTAGAGGGATTGGGTAGCAGCGTGTAATGACTTTAGGGGCTGAGGGGTGGGCTGGATCAGGTGGCACACACACACACACACACACACACACACACACACACTTCAGGTGTTTCTTTAGCATCAATTAGCTCAAGTACCAGTATAGTAAGAGAATTAGTAATGGTGTGGTGGTTTATTTATTATTTCTGTAAGTATTTGTGTTTGATCTAGTGTATGGTCCATAGCTGCCAACTCGTCGCCTGTGCAGAATTGTAATTAAACTGTTTTTGGGGATAGTTATAGTTATAATATGATTTGTGGACCAAGTTGGATTGCATTCCAGTCTGGGAACATTGGTGCTGACAGTCAGCAGGATATAAATCAATTACAGTATCTGCCCATTGTTCTCGTAAAGATTATTTAAACTAACTAAACTAACTAACTAAAAGACTAAACCATTCTGTGTATGTTTGCGGAAATAATCATTTTATGCGAGCTTTCTAGTCTTTGTAGGTTTCAATAATCTCGAGGTATGATATAAAAAAGATCAAGTTAAGACAACGTTCCTTTCTTGTGCATAAAAGCACATCACACTTCATTAGCTGCTTGCCGTTTCATATCTAGTTTCTGAAACAAAAACAAACACTGATTAGCCTCGGATGTCTGTGACAGGGTATAATTATTAGAGGAATTTTATTTGGTTTGGACATAACTGTTTCAGAAGGTTCATTAAAACATAATTTCTCCTCTTCGCTGTTTATGTAACCTATTGTTCATAGCTGCACACACGCTCCTGTCAAATCTGTTTAAATCCCAACTTCTGCATGGGAAGGGGTGTATACATCTTTCAAACCCCCTTCCTTGTGCACATGAAGTGTTTCTAAATGAGCTCCCAGATGTATAATGTGGCAATTCTCATTGTTTTGTGCATACATTTAGAATCATTACTGCTGTTGCATTGCATTTCCCGGATATCACTTGGCAATCAAATTTCAGTTTTTGCATTCTTATTTCTTCCCCCAAGGACACACATTCTGTAGATAAACTGCCATGTCTTCCCAACTGCTACAGTACATCTATCCTTCTTCCCTTCTTTTACTATTGACCGTCATCTCATGTAGAGCTCTCCCTTCATCCAGCTGCCAAGAGAGATCCCTAACACACACCCACACACACTCATGAATAGACTTGAAACAAGAAAGTATGAATGTTAATTAAAAGGAGACATTCTTAACCTAGTGAGGGAAGAATACAAGTCACAGTAAGCGAGACGAAAAACCATCAGACAAACCTAAAGATTAACGTGGCCATAGAGGAGAGGAACCAGTCTTTTTTCCATCCTTTCTTTTTATGAAGTCTCCCATCAAGAATGAGCTAAATGCAGTCATCACGCTTATCAGCAACTTTTATTGCAGGTCCTAACAACTGGTCCCCCCATCACTACCCTGTCGCTTTTCAAAGGTCAATCCCCGCCCCTTGTTAAATGTGAAAGCACCAATCAGAGCAGTTTGTGCAGCATGATTAATGGACCTTACATAGGTCATGACCTTTTCCTAAGTAACTGCAGAGATAAAAGCAGCGTAGGCGTGTGTGTGTGTGTGTGTGTGAGTGTGTGTGTGTGTGTGTGTGTGTGTGTGAGTGTGTGTGTTTGTGTGTGAGACGTATAGGTGTAATAGCCAGGGAGGCGGCAGAGTGCATGACTTGATATATGAAGAGTAATGGCTAGTAGAGCGCTCTCCTTCCTAGTACATCAAGATAGATATGAAGCATTGCAGTACTGTGTGTGTGTGTGTGTGTGTGTGTGTGTGTGTGTGTGTGTGTGTGTGTGTGTGTGTGTGTGTGTGTGTGTGTGTGTAAAACACAGAGCAAATGGGACAAATGAGAGCTGAATATGTCAATCAGTCAGCAAAGCAATACAAACCAGTCACATGCTCTCTCTCACACACACACACACACACACACACACACACACACACACACACACACACACACACACACACACACACACACACACACACACACACACCCAGCAAGCATGAACCACAGCGATCATTAGCATTTCAAAGTAACAAGGTGCAAGGAGCCACAAAATTATGCATTTTGTGCACTTTGAAATGGAGATTTGCTTAAAGACTGGAAAAATACTGTTTACTTTTCCACAAGAGAGAGGATTTGAAATGGTCTCGATTATTTCCACTTTAACGTCAATGCCTACACACACACACTCACCCCCTCACTCACTCACTCACTGACAACGTCACATGATAGTGGTTTCCTCATATACAACAGTTTTACACGTGGCTTTACACTTACAAATGCTCACTGCTTTTTACTACTGCAGCAAAATTGGAAAGAGGCTGTTCTATCTGTTTTCTTTGTTGACTTCCAAAGTATTGGTCTAAGCATATACCATGCAACTGCAATTTCCCCTGCTCAATAACCGTCTTCCAATATTTTGTATGATTCTTGACTGTCAAGTGTCTATTAAGTCAAAAGAGATGCTTGACTAGAAAAAAAAAACACTAGAAAAAAAAAAGTAACAAACTGTTTGGGCTGTAATGTAAGGGACAGATTCAGTGTTGGTGGTGATCCAAGTTTGCTGTTTGATCATTTTTATTTTTAGCCATAACTCATGCTGAATTCATTGTTGTTGGAAGGGCCTAACACCCAGGACTTCCAAGGCAGCTGCAAAACAGTGTCACACTCACATGCTACTTTGACAGAAATCAAGCCAGGAAAACAAACAATCAATAAATAAATCGTTGCTGGGGCTGCAGCTGTGTGTTTTGGAGAGTTGCTCAGTGTTGGTGGAAGTGTTCCTGCTCAGAGTGCTCTCTGTAGGGACACAAACTTATTTTATTTCAGTTGTTTTTAGATGTGTTTTCAATTCACTACATCAGGGGTTTTCAAAGTCTGACACACTGTGGGACCCCCCTCGGACAAAACTGAGACAACTGCTTATATTTGGGCTAATTGTCAGCATTAAAAGTATGCCAAATTAGCTATCAGCAGTTCCTGTTTGTAGTGAATGTACAGACAACTGTCACTGGAGTAATTTGATACTGAATAAAAAAACAGAATTTTTGGCTGTCCTGTTCAGAAATACAAAGCCAACCCTTACCCTAGCCATAACTTAGAGATAGTAGTAAAAGAGTACACACACACACACACACACACACACACACACACACACACACACACACACACATATAAAAACAGGAAAAAAGAGAAAAAGTACATTTTAAGTTTTGTCAGTGAACTTCTTTTTCTTTTCTCTGTCCCAGCCTTGGCCTTCACTCTTCTTCCAGCGACTGTGAGAATATTCTGACACCACTGAGTGTCAGACCAGGTTTCGAGAACCAGAAAAAAGTGATACTAATTTGGCTTACTCTTATTTGGCACTAGTAGTTTATTAATCTCAATGACAGTGTATTCTCCTTTTTACAGTAATATGAAAAAGATGAGAAAAAAACTAGAATAGAAAGCTATTGATAGAGAAACCTTCAATGAGTTCTCTTCTGTATTACGTAACAAAGGATCTAACATAAATGCATCCACTGATTGTAAGAGAAAAAGATGTACAGGGTAAGGCAATCTTTCAGAGGGTATAGACTTCAATATGTTGATTCAAGATGTTCACATTACAAAAAGAAATTAGGTATAATGACAGCACATCAGTAAGCCATTGAATGTGAGTGACACCAGCGTGCCTAAGCACCTCAGCCACAGTCTCTCTGCTCTATTATTATTTTTTCTAAAGAACAATATCACAGTATCTCCATATATGAAGCTGTGCTTTGTAAAAACACCTGCCATCTCTGTCTCCATAAAAAAAGATGAAGATATAGCGTTCCCATTGGCTGCATTAATTACCAGATTCTCTCAGCTGAGAGTTTTTCCCTGTAGTTCTAACGAGCTGTAATGAAGTGTTAAATTAACGACTGCCGGCAACCTATACAGTACAAGCTATCAATTAATCACACGTACATTACACGGGAGGTGTGTCTTTATGTGTGATGCAGAGAAATAAGACCTTTCTTACAGCAGGTATTTCGACTTGCGAGAACAACACGGAAATTATATTAGTAACGGCTCTATTCCATGTAGGTGCCCCATATGCCAACATGCACAGTAGGACCCTGAAACAGCCTTTTTTTAACTTGTCATTGTAGAAAAAGCACAAGTGTTACTAATAACATTATCAATGTTATTCTTCTACCTGTTGGCACCTACATCAAATACCTGATACCTTTCTTTGTATGAAAGTGTATAGCAGTCTATGATAGCAGTAGTGTTTGGGGAGCATTTGTCTGTGTAGTATGCTACACTTCACAGAATCAGACATGGCTCATTTACTCAGTAAAAAGTGTTCCATCCGGAAGATTTTTTTTTTTTTTTTTTTTTTTTTTTTATGCATATGGTAAATCTATGGTGGCAACTTGTGGTCACATTCATTTTTTCATGTCCTAGAGTTCCATTAAAAATGTAATTTCTAGTTATGACTTGAGAAGCAGCGATGTGTCTTGCAGCAGCCATTCTGCTGGAAGAATACATATACAAGGCAGCATGGTTTAATAGCATGGGGCACATCTGGTATTTAAAATCTCTGGTGGTAGAAGGTCAAAGAAAATCAGTTGGGCCCTTCATCATTTAATGAAAATGGTCTTCTTTACAAATACTGAACAAATCGGGCTACATTAGCTTGGTAACATAGCTTGGCAGTGTACAACCGAAGCCAAAGCTGACAGTGGTAGAAGATGAGTAGCTAATGACACAAAGAGGTCTACTTATCTGGATTGTCTTCAAAATCAAACCGCCAAATCAATTTTCTTTTACCAAACATTAAACACTGGATGTGCTGAACTGTATCTTCACTAAACGGCTTTAGCATTTGGGAGCACCTTAATTGTGAGCACCATAATGATATGTAGGTTTTGACAGATCAAATATGTTGAATTTAACTGTTATTTTCAGAGGTGGTATTTTACCAGTAAGCGAGGCAGAAATGATGTTGGGTGGTGCAATGTGAATGTTAATGTGTTGTAAAACCTGTGCTACAGAACGGTCTGTTTTTGAAATCAGTGGTTAGCTTTTGGGTGTTGCTGAGAGTTCTCTCTAATTTCTAGATTTAAGAATAAGTGATGCATGAAGTGTGAATTTGATTGCCAGCCCCATTTACCTGTTTTCACACTTTGTTTTCACACTATTGGATTATTCGACTCTGTGTGGCTCATACCTTTAGGCTGTCTGTATGCTTGTCAATCAAAAGTGAAAGATTTGTGTGCAGTGGCGCTGAGTGATGTTGCACTGTTGCATACATTTACATAAACAAACTCTCCCTGAGTGGATATGATTACATGAATGTGGCTTTCCCTAACCACAGTGTATTTAACTCACGCAGTTACAGAAGTTAGTAAGGTAAATCTGGGTTTAAGGTTTAAAGAGGTCTGGAAAGCAAATGTGAAGAAACCAAGGTGATAGTATTGTACACAGGAAGAGTGTGTACAGTAAACTGTTACTCAGTGTCAAGAGTATTTTCAGTCTCTCTCTCTCTCTCTCTCTCTTTGCCATTTTCCAGGTGATGTAAGACTCCCAAGTCTACAGTTAAATCTCAGTAAATGTCTAACTCTGTGCTGCTGGGGTAAATTTACACCCCCCTGCATGGCCGTTCAGTCCATATAATACCTAAGCAATCTTAAAGCACTTCACTACAACTAATCAGGATTGTTAGGGAGAGTAGAGAGAGAAAAAAACAAACTTTTGTTAAGCTTCAGTTTCAGTAATTGATCATCTAGGTTAGTGCATCTGTTTTCTTATATCTGTCAATAAGAGGAAGCAGACAGCACCTTTTGAAAGGCAGGATGAAGTCAACTAAAAGAAAAATACTCTCTATACTTGTTTGCACTTTGATGAAAAGGTGCAGCCTGAGGGCTTTTCCGTGGCCAGCCAGTGTAGCAGTGATTCGTTCTAGAGTAACATCACATCAATCATATTAGAGGTGAAACGCACCAACATGACCAGATCTACAAGCAATATACTGTATCATTCTTTACTGTATGATTAATATTTGACCCAACATCACAGTGTAATAGTTGAATTTTGCTGTATTTGTTATATTCGCTTTCATTGTTTGTGTTGGCAATAGAAAAGATTCAAAGTGAAGTGAAACTGAAAAAAACAACTGCAGCAACAGGATTAGACAGAGCAGGAAGGAAGGAAGATAGGGAGACAGAAAAAGACAAAGAGAGGGAGAGATGTGACATGTGATAGAGAGGGAAACATGCCAGGTGGAGTTGGAAGGAGGTGGTGGATGTAATGATAGAGACATACAGGGAGGAGGAGGTGTTGGGAAGAGGAAGGAAGATAGAAGAGATAGACACCACCGTCATTGCATGTTACCGTAAGCTGATTGGTCATTGCCAACAGCTTCCTCTCCAATCATCTTTGTTGTGTGTGTGTGTGTGTGTGTGTGTGTGTGTGTGTGTGTGTGTGTGTGGGTGTGCGGGTGGGTGTACCACTGTGTAAAGGACTGACATCATGGTGGAGGAATCTCCTTTTCAACAAGTACTCAGTGCAGAGCCTCAGGGAAGAATATCAGTTTGTGTTCCCTTTGACTACAGGACTCATGCATGTGTGTGCAGGCTTTTGAGTGGTTTGTGTGTGTGTGTGTGTGTGTGTGTGTGTGTGTGTGTGTGTGTGTGAGAGAGAGAGAGAGACACACACTGCAGACTCTTAGTTAACATCTTTCGCTCTGCAATACTGCTGATCAGACTAGTGTGGTGTAGCTCTTTACATTAGGATGTAGCACTCTAGGTTAGACTTAGTTAGACTCTGTTCATGATCAGGCCATCCTCATTTCTTATGTCAGTCTGTGCATTTTCATTGTAAACCATTTCTGTCAGATGTCCAGACAATGGACAGAAAGTTCAATCCATGTTAACCTTATCTGAATGGTCGGATATGTCACTTATGTCTCTGGCCTAGCTAGGGGTACTTTGTAAAAGTAGTAACAGAAAGAGAGAAATCACAGAAGGGCAACATTAAAATACACATCAATATCCACATTCCAGTGCACAACCAACCTTTATAATGAATTGGACTTTTAGTATATGTGTTTACTTTCAGTCTTAAAAAAAAACATTTGACAGCATCTTTTAAAAGCAAAAGAAATAAAGAAAAGGTTTCAAAGCAAATCTTATTCTTTTTTTACTTCAGAATATCAAAGAAAAAGCTACCCAGTCCTTGAGTGTTGCTTTATAATGGAGGGTTTGCCTCTTGACAGGAAGAGTCAAAGAAAAGTGTAATTGTGAATTTATTATTCATTATTTATGCACATCCATCCAACTACCCATTTAGTGAACTACTTATCATGTGCAGGGTGCTGGAGCATATCCCAGCATGCATAGGGTGATACATTTCACATTTGAAACAAGTTATTTAATTTAACTCTTGCAAGTGACATACAGTAAATATCTTTTTCTTTTTCTTTTTCTTTTTTAAAGATAATTTTTTGGGCATTTGTAGGCCTTTATTGACAGGACAGCTGAATAAATGAAAGGGGAGAGAGAGGGGGGGAAATGACATGCAGCAAAGGGCCATAGGTCGGAGTCGAATCCCGGCCCGCTGCGTCGAGGAGTAAACCTCTAAACATGGGCGCCCGCTCTACCAACTGAGCTATCCGGGCGCCCGACATAAATACTTTTTAATAAATCCCTTTTGCAGAACTTGAAATCTGGCTCAAATGAATACGGGCGGCCATTCAATTATAATGACCTCATCCACCTTCGAAATCATTTAAACATTGAGCCATGGCATTGAAAATCCTTTAGATAACACAAACCTATAATTTCTGTAGCCTACAACAGACTCCCAGAATGCTCGAGTCGCGTTCCACTCTCCACACCGCTGTCTTCAGACAAAAAGTCACGTCCTGAGAACGATAATGTTGTCAGACACTTTAAGTAACAATCAGAGCCTGTCAGGAGAAAAAAATAAAATCACTTTTAGTGGACAAAAATCAAGGCTGCACAGTTGCCCCATTAGGTTACATTGCAGCTCAGTTCGTGCCGGCTCGTCACTGCGATCTCGCTCAATACTGGACCAATTTCAATGATTTTTGGTCACATCAGTCTATTGGACACAAATACATGGGGAAATGTGGTCCAGGTTAAAAAAAAAAAGGTAGTTACCCTTTAAGTTACTGAAAGCCTTGAGACCATATCAATTGTATTTAGGTTCTTATTCTACCCTTAAACTCACTGATGTTTGTGTTTCTTTTGGCCCTGCGTATATCCTTTAAGCTCTTTATATCTGTGACTGTGATTGACACATTGAGTACTCTTAACAACCGCTGACG
>NC_050180.1:14024415-14156915 GCF_008315115.2 Sander lucioperca
ACCGGCAGGTCGCATGCAGTGCACACACACACACACACACACACACACACACACACACACACACACACACACACACACACACACACACACACACACACACACACAAATCTAATACTGTAACTATGAGCATGGCACTGCAAAGGTTTGTCACACCTACAGTACTATGCTATATTCACTATAGGTGTTTTTGCAATAAAATAAAGAATATGTCTTGGAGGGAATTTTGTTATTGGGAAAAGGTTGGAATGAGGTAAGGAGAAAAGTGGAGGTCGTTGTGTAAGATGTTAAAATTAAGGCCAGGCAAAAACATATTTTTTTCATGCAATGGTCAATTTTGATATTTTGGACTAGTTGGCTTCCATAACATGTCTTCTTTCAGCCAGGGCTGTTTATTAACACCAGATTCTTTTTTCAGCGCACACAGAAAATAGAGAGCTAGGTTACCGTCATATATTCGCTGAATTTGACAAAAAGTGTATTTGATTTACATAATTTACTATACTATATATTAAGTGTTGGCAAATAAATAAAGGTTATTCTTAAACTATAAAAGAATAACCTTAGCTGCCATGATGACATTCTTCTGGCCCTTACATCTCTGCTTGCTCCAGCTAGCCAGGATACACCCCCAACTGTCTACATTCAGTCTGATGAGGTCAGACTTACTCTGTTAAGCCCCAACACACTCTGAATGGTCACGATTGATACTAGTCAGACCAACCACATAAGGCTCACAACTCAGCTAAAATGGTATATCGAGCTTTGTTACTTTCTCCCAGTGGAAGCCATTATGTTAAACCACCTGCCGTCCTCACACATGCACACAAAAACATTAAAGCTTGCTGGTCTTTTATAGTCTCCAATCCATTTGCCTCTTGTCAGCAGGCACATCTTCTCTTTGATTTGCACATTGCAGTGTTCTGCCGTGTTGCAGCACATGAGTTTATTTGCCTTTTTCTTGTTTTCAGCAGCAGGGGCTAGAGGGATGAGAGAAGGGGTGAATGAAATCTGGAGAAGGAAGTGTTTGTACCCTGCCTGCTCTTTCCTTATATGTATGTATGTATGTATATATATATATATATATATATATATATATATATATATATATATTAGGGCTGTCAAACGATTCATTTTTTTTAATCGCGACTAATCACTGAATTTCTATAGTTAATCGCAATTAATCGCATATTTTATCACATGATTAAAATTCTATTATTTTGCATTTCAGAACTGTTTTTAAGTACATATTAACAATGGAAAGACATTCTTACCAGTGTATCTTGATTGGGAATCAAATGAATGCAAAGAAAGTGACTTTATGAACTTGACTTTAAGATTTGTATTGTTTATTATTTATTTACTGTAAACTAAAGACAAATGTGTGAATCTGTCATTATTGCACAATTCCTCCAAGTACCTAACTAAAAAACAAAAAATCCCTATCCTTACCAGAGTCAATATAGTGTGCAGTAACTCCTAAATAATTTGGATTACTCACTGACATCCAGTGACCACCGGTTAATGAGACAGCGTTTGCACTCTGCAGCAGTTCCAGTTGGGCTGCTTTCTCCGTGTCGTACAGGCTGTGTATGCGTGAAAACTACTGTCCCCCTCGACGGCAATGTATAAGATGGGTCAGAACATGCCAACCGTAGTACGTCTTTAAGACCCGAGTCCTCTACGATGCTGACAGGTCTGCAGTTAGTTGCCACCCATTTCGCAAGAGCTGTAGTCATTTTTTGGGATTTGGTTTCATCCACAGGTCGGTGAGTAGCACTCGTAGCACTCTCCAAAATAGTGCTTTGCCTGAGTGGGTAGCATGCTAGTGGGTAGCATCAACCTGAGTCACGTTAATTAGCTCGTAGGAGGTAACTGAAGCTTGACGTGCTTCGTGATATTTTAATTCGGCTTTACACAATGTGCATATGGCTTTCGACTTGTCTACTGAGCCGTCCGGGAGTTTTAGAAAATAAAAAGCGCCATTCAGAACTGTGTTGCTGCTGTCTTTCTCCATCATGCCTGCAGCCTGCAGCAGGAGGAAGTATCGCTTGATGATGAGTAAAGGTGCGGCAGAGGGTCAAAATAGTAGCCTGTTAGGCACGACGCAAAGCCGAGTGAAGTGTAAAGTAAATTAATAAATGCCGGCATGCGATTAATGCGATTAAAAAAAATTAACGCGTTATGCCCGGCCCCTTTATTAATTTATTTTCACTTCACTCAGCTTTGCGTCGACTATTTTGCTGTACTTCCTCGTAACACATCCTGCTGCTGCTGGAATAGCAACGCGGATTTCGGTGCCTCATTCTGGTGCCACTGATATGTCTGCGCTTCTCTCTGATGCTCTAAAACAGACGTTACAGGCAACAGAAACATCGCTGCACGTGACGCTAGTTAACACTACACTCGACAGCAGCTAACGTTAGCCTACCGCTAGCTAGTAGCTGGATTAAACACGGTTACAATGCTGACAGCTAAAGTTTGTCTGTATTTCACTGAGGATTCCGACACCGGGATGTAACAATCTGCAGCTGCTGTTGTCGGAAAAACACAGACGGTGTGTTCAATGAAACTGGTAATTTACAGCCTCGTGGTGCATTCAAAGTTGTTGTTAAATTCAAATGTGTGACTAGATTAAATATATAATAAACAAATACAAATCTTAAAGTCAAGTTCATAAAGTCACTTTCTTTGCATTCATTTGATTCCCAATAAATATACACTGGTAAGAAGTTGTTAATATGTACTTAAAAACAGTTCTATAATGCAAAATAATAGAATTTTAATAATGTGATAAAACATGCGATTAATCGCGATTAACTATAGAAATTCAACGATTAATCGCGATTAAGAAAATGTAATTGTTTGACAGCCCAAATATATATATATATATATATATATATATAGTCATTTATTGAAGGGGACAGCCTTGGAAATGCAAGACTAAATCAGCATGTCCCTCTCATTGTTTATTGTTGTTTTATCTAATGTATGCCAAGTGTGTTTGCTCAGCTGTTGGGCCCCTTTTGCTTCCATGTCCTCCTGGCTTTAGTCATCCAATTGTGATGTGGAGTTAACATCAATAAAAATGCCTCACTATTAGGTGGTTTGCATTTGTTACATAGACACAGAGAGAATTAAAGTAGGAAACCCATGATGACTGACAAGCTGATAAACATGTATTTAGTCATTTGTATTGACAGTCGAGAAAATCAAAGTTTAGTTGTTTTCTATGGCTCTACTGGACAAACAGGCGAAAACATGGTGCCAAATTGGTACAGCAGTAATTATCTTTTAATGGGGTAGAGGTGGGATGGTTAGACTTTAGTTCTACTTTATCTACGGTTTGGAAGGCGACCATAAAATGATGAGCATACAGTAGCTATTTGGACCATTTTTAATGTCCAAGCAACTAGAAAAAAAAAAAAAACTAGTGTAGAAACTCTTTTATGACTCCATAATATAACTGAATGTTGTGGATTGTTTATTTGATTGGTCAAACAATTGTGAGACAAACGGGGAGACAGATGCCTGAGCAACACAGATGAGTCATCAGTATAAATTGTTTTATAAAATCCTTATAAAACTGACCTATAGTCAACCTCAAACCTGCAGTAGTGTGTCATAAAAACATCTGCATTTATTTACCTGATTGTCACTGGTATTTGACAGTAGCAATGCTACGCTGCCTGTGTTCCCCTCATTTGCTCATTTCTCCTTTAACCTCACCCCCATCCCACCCAGTCCCTCCTCCTTGTTTTCTTTGCGATGATAAATGTGGTGCGAGGGAATATTAAGGAATATTAAAACCAAGGTCAAGTTATTGTTTTCACCTGATGTGGGTTGTGTTTGTGCTAATTGCGTCATATTTCATGGTGCAGGGGTAAAGGTTCTGCGACCCTTTGTTGAAGTTACGATTCATTGTCTTTGATCACTGCTTATTGATTCTTTGAAATTCAATACAATTTGTTGGGTTGTAGACTGTGCTTGGCCCCAAATGCTTCCCATGTTATTTTAGTAACTGCTCAGCTGCAGCACATTAAACAGCATGACAATGCACCTGCAAATGTCACTTCAGTCCGGTTAGATGCCGGTGTGGTTCTTACTCTTTAAAATCAATGCTAACAACACGCTGTCTGCCCATGACTTGTAGCTAGAGCGCAGGTTTGTTTACTTTGTCCCTCGTTCCCTATTGCTGTCAATCAAACAAGACATTGAACACGCACCTCCAGTTGGCTGAGACAAAAGGGAGCACTTCTGATATTGTCCCCTTTTTTCACAATGATATAATTTTAGATTGCAAAAAGGAGGACTAAATGTGAATTTCAATTTAATGCAAAGATGTGAGTGGACTTGAATTAACCTGCAAATGAGGCAAAAACTGAGGTAGAAATACTTGAGCAAAAGAATTTTCACTCAATCGAAGGCTCCACTTATGATTTCCAGCCAGTTCTGAGATCAGTCAGAGTCACACAAACATACTGTGCTTTCATTGCTAGCTAGCTTTTGTTAATGTCTTTATAGTCCGTACATTTGCTGTTTGTGTTGAATGAATACAGTCAACATGAAACTTTGCTGTGGGTTCAGTCAGAACACACCTTAAGACGGTTTCGAACCAGAGTTCATTGTCTGCAAATTAAACTGACTGTGCTTTAAGATTACATTTTGAAAATCTATGTTTAACAGTTTGCCACATTAACGAAATATTTTCAGTCATTGTTTCACTTTGGCCATTACATTTGGTCCAGTGGCTTCAGAGGAGTTGGATTGTTTTCTATATCTCCCAGGAGTCCACTCCACCACCAACCATTTAAAAAAAATGTTTTGTGTGTGCATTTTCTTCCCTGTGATATGAACCTTCACTTTGGCTGAATCAGCTAATGCTGTTATCAGTTGCCATGGAGACTGACTGAGTTAGGGCGTTGCTGTGGAAACTGTGCAGCTGCTCATCACCACCCACAGCAACCCTCCCCACTCCCTCGAGCCAACCAGCACCTCCCAAACACATATTTGAATGCACACACATAATTATGAACACACATCCACACATTCAACCCCAGTATGTATGTTTCTATGATGTATCAGCTGTGAATACAATATATATTGTATATGTTTTTATTTAAACCTTACAGACAGATATATTTCTGTGCAAATGTGCAACGAGCTGCTTTGGCAATATTGTTCAGTAACAGTGAGGCCTAAATTGAATTGAGACAGGGAGGATAATTTATTGGTCAACATAACTGGATGTATTGTTCCTTACATCCCAAATGTCACAAAGCACAATGGCAGCAGCAAATTACGAGTGTTTCCAACATACTGAACATATAGCTAGATGGAGAGTCATGACAGTGTGACAGTGAGGCAGCATGTACAACTCTGAAACCGAAGCAGCTAAATGAAATCCAGCCATCATTCATTTAGTTTTTTTACACTTGTGCTATTCATACTGTGGCATGACAAAATGTCTGCCATCAAAATGGCCTATGAGGAAGGGGGCCTCATTCACCTTTTGCAATCTGAGTTCAATCTGACTTGATTTTGACATGCAAAATGTTCAGCAAAATTTGAGTGAATTAATGGGATTGACCTATTATTCAGGAAATATTGATTGTTTACATACTTAAACTGCATGGCAAAAAAATGCAAATACAGTAGCTGAGAAGAAGGGTTCCTGCTCAGTGAGGGCATGGCCAATGATAGAGGTGTTGTGTAATAGAATAGAAGTTGTGAAATGCTGCAGTGAGCCTGCTAGCCATGCTAGTTCCCAGTTTCCAGTGTCGAGCAGTTTGTTCTTACAAACCTACCTGCACTAGTTTCTGTCCTGCCTGCTTTTTGCTTCACCATGCAAGTACATTTTGTCATATGGGTTATGCTACAAACCAATGACAGGGCTCACCCCGTTATTCTACCATTTTTCACCTCAGATGGAGTCTACACCTTTTTCTAACCTAACCTTTTTTTCATCAGTTCTTCATATCCAAAAACTAGTTACTCCGAATTGAAATTACATTACGAAAGCCTAAAAGTAATGTAATACTGTAAAATGCATTAATACATACAGTATACTACAAATTATGAATTTAATTAATTTTAATTGCTACATTGTCATAGATATGAAATTTTGAAAATAATATAAAAAACAAAATGTTGATATCAGTAAATATGTGCTGTCACCCTGAGGTTAACATTGAGATGTTGTTAAAAAAAAAAACCCTGACCCACACACTTGAGCAGGGCTTCCTGCCTGGGGTTGTTTATTAATTCAACAGTTGCTGCTGTGGCTCACTGTTTCACTGCTCCCCTGATAGTTGTCTCTGTGATAGTGATACTGTACACACACACACACACACACACACACACACACACACACACTCCTAGAGGCCCATATTACTGGCTTTGCAGTAAGTCCCATATGGTATTTAACGTAGGATACACTAACCACAATATTGGACTACATTCAAAAGTGTCAGCACAGTTTTCTCAATAATGTCTTACAGCTAAAATGATCTTTGCTGTAATATAAAGCCTCTAGGACAGAAATATTAAGGCTGTGCTCACACAGGACATGTTTTAGTTGTAGGAAGCACATTTTTGTGTGAAGTGTTTTGCGTGGACCTTATGCACGCCTCACTCTCTGTTTGCTTTTTATTTGACTAGCATTAGATCTATGTTAATATCCAATTGACATACATGTTTACATACTAATTGTAGCTATGTTAACTTGCTAAAATGCACATATTGACATGCTACAATTTGCATTGCCATGCCCTACCAGAGCACCTGATAAGGTATTCCTCCTTTCACCTCCGTTTCTTATTGCTTCATATTTGGATGGTGTGCTTTTTGCCATAAGATTACAAAAAAATCTATCAAAGCAGACTGTGTTCTCATTGCATTTTCCATTGATTCCTAAAAAAGATTGGTAAGGCTCTATAAATGTATTCAGACATTTTCTGAATCATTGTTGGGCTAACGTTTTTTTCTTCAAGAAAGAAATATTACATACACAGTACAGTAGGCTACATTCGGTAAATTGCACAGTCATGGACTTGAGGTGCTTATGCATTTGATATATCAAAGCACAGCAAGATGGAATTTATTATCCAGAATAAACTGTCCAATCTCTCAGTAAGGGACACACCATAAGCATTACTGCTCTTTAAAACAAAAAAATGTGAACACTGATCTGAAGATTGTTCTTGCCACCGATTTTACTGTGGCAGTGAAAGCTGTAACCACTCGAACAACAGCAAGCATAAGCTGTCCATATGAGTCTGCTAGTGAGTGTTTGTGCATGTGTATGTGCTTGGACTAGGGGTGGAACGGTTCACAGAAGTCACGGTTCGGTTCATACCTCTGTTCAGACATCACGGTTTGGTACGAGTTCGGTACAATGGAGAGAAAAGCAAAACAAAAATGCAGAAGGCATTTTTTTTTTTATTGTGCATGTCCAGTGTTTCCCACAGATTCGAAAGCAATTTGTGGCGGGGGGGTGTCAGAGTAAAAAAATGACATAACATTATTTATTATACGTTTATTTGATTCACAGCTGCTATATAGTGTTTTGACCTCGACAACCCAACTGCATTTTACCGCAAACTTGCGACCAGTTAACTTTTTAAAGCAGGCGCAATCGCTTGTTTGCTAAGAGTCGGGTCGGTGATTGTGAATGTGTGATTGTGTAAAGGTGTTCACGAGATAGATACCAACCTTTAGTGAACTTGTGAATTTCGCCAGCCGTCTTCTCTCCTTTATGGAGACAGACGCTGTGGGCACGGTGGGCTCAATGGTGTTTTAAGCCTCCAGTGTCGCCTTATAGAGAAGACACACCAGCCCGATAATCGGGCGTTGGGCCGTCTGGCGAGGTCCGTGACTCGAGTCTGTTCCGTGTGTCCCGTGCCGTCGGCCGTCCGAGGAGCCGTCGGCCTTCATTTTGGCCGACCCAACATGTTCAGTCGGGGACAGGGCAGTCGGGACTCACCTGGAAATGGGGAGCGGATGAGCCGCTCAAAATCTGACGAAAATCTTTTAAACTGACCTTTGTCAATCTGAAATGAAGACAGATTCAGCAACTGCATGGCCTATTTCTCGCTTAAAATGTTTTCAGAAACACGTTTCGGTGAACTATTTTAGTACAATATGAGATCGTATTCTGAACAAGCCGCCATGACAGTCTGGCTGTGAATTTCCGGAGAAAAAAGAACCACGTGACGCGTTCGTCCAATCAGCTGCCGGTTCTCATTTTCTGGGAAATAATCAGACTGTTAATGGAAACAATACAGAGCAGCGCCGCCTGCTGGTATGGAGACGTATTACGTTTCGCGCACGCGCAGAGCGTACGCTCAAGTCGGCGTCGCCTCAGTGTGTTCTGAGGCATTTTTTTGGACCTCGGGACCCGACTGATCAGTCCGACTGGCTTTTCTGCCGACGGTCGGCCCGTCTGGTTGGTGTGTCAGGGGCTTTACAGGCAGCTAACCCTCACCTTAACACCATAGACTGTATATAAGAATGGACCAACAGATCCCGTTGCTCTGGGCGGAGACCAGTGAAGGCCAATAGAAGCACTTTTCTGGTGATGGCTAGGGTTACTGCGCAGCCTCCAACTGAGAGAGACGACGTAAATGTGCCGTGAGCAACCTGTATAATTGAGTGGTGCTGTTTATATTGCAGCCCACGCTACCTCATAAAGAAGCTGTGAAAACGCTTGCTCTGTTGTAAAGAGCACCACCATCTGAAGCTGTACAAGTCTAACGCCGACAGGGCGAGCATTAAGCTTCAAGCATTAAGGGAGAGATAACAGTGGTGACAGAGGCAAAAAGAAGCGAGAGAAAGAAAAATCTAATTTAAGCAAGGTCATTTATTCTTTAACGTGTGTGAAGCCTTCGTTATTACTTTTACTCTTCCTTTTCTTTTTTTAAACAGCAAATAAATGAAATGCATTGAACAGGAAAAGAGCAGGGACAGGAAATCCACTTCCATAATTTGGAGTAAAAAAGGTTGTGTTCAGAGTATTACTCTCTTTCTCTCCTTTCTAATCCCCCAGTTGATTTCTTTTTCTCTGTTTCCATTTAGGAATGGAAATTAGGGGTTATTTTGGTCGACTGTGGAGGAGACACTTGTCTGAAAGAGCCACAGTGCTTCAGTAGGATGTTTTATCCTTCTAAAACATGCACATTCACACAATATGCATTGTGGATACAGTATTTACTGTGATAACATGATCCATATAGTGTTTCACTACATTGCAGCAACAACATGAGAAACAAGTGTTCTTTTGAATGGTGGTGTGTGTATTTTCCTTTCATATAGCTGCTTTAAACTGCCAATGTCACTCTTGGCTGTATTTCTTTTCACACCATTCTTTATGTAATTCTTAATGTTTTTTCCTCTGGACAAATGTTTGTTATTGGATTCCA
The DNA here is from genome assembly GCF_008315115.2 of Sander lucioperca. Classification (NCBI taxonomy): domain Eukaryota; kingdom Metazoa; phylum Chordata; class Actinopteri; order Perciformes; family Percidae; genus Sander; species Sander lucioperca. The sequence continues at coordinate 14,033,832 of NC_050180.1, forward strand.
GGGTTGTGGCTTGAAATGAAAAAACAACAGTAGTCCTTGTCATTTAAATAGGAATAGAGGACAACATGTTGAACTAGGGCAGCAGATGCTAAATTAAGGGTTGTATGCTAAATAGAAACACTACTGTCTCATTGGGGTTTGATATAAATACTAACTGGCTGGATGATGAGACCCATATATGAGCACGTTTAAAATGTTTATTGCTTGCAAAAATATAAATGATGAAAGACCCTACAAACTAATGGTTTCACTTCATAGACTTTAATGAACTCTTGTTTGTTTTGTGTGTTGTTTTGGATAAGTGTTGAGATAATTGAACCTGTTTCTTACTTGTTAGGCATTACAGCAAGTACCTTCTTAGCAACAATATGAGCAACAATAGATGCGACTCTGAAACCCTCCTTTGAAGCATTTCCTCATTACTCCTAGTGGAGGAGTGAGAATCACAGATGGTAATCTGATGACCATTGCCTTTTTTCACCATCTCTGGCCTAGTCTACACATACACAGGTATTTTGCAAAAAAGGGTTTTTGCCTTCTTCGTTCTAAAAAAATCCTGTTCACACAAGCACTGTTTAAGAAAACTCTCCATCCAAATAAAAATGCAAAAGCACAATTGAAGAGATGCACATGGCTCCTTTTTCTCCACAGCCATCAGGCTTTTCAAAACTTCAGCCAATAGAGGGGGCTCATGACCCGGGCTTCTCTCTTCTCTCTCTCTTCTCTCTTCTCTCTCTCTCTCTCTCTCTCTCTCTCTCTCTCTCTCTATCTATCTATCTATCTATCTATATATATATATATGTGTGTATGTATACAGTATCTCACAAAAGTGAGTACACCCCTCACATTTTAGTAAATATTTCATTATATCTTTTAATGGGACAACACTGAAGAAATTACACTTTGCTACAATGTAAAGCAGGGGTCTCAAACTCAATTTACCTGGGGGCCGTTCGAGGTAGAGTGTGGGTCAGGCTAGGCCGCGTTAAGTATTCAACAAAAGTATTCTTTGTTTGCTTTCTTAAATAAATCTTGTTGCCTCAATAGACATTTTTTAAGACCCGGTTCTTTCTCTCATCTCCCTGGTATTTTGTATACTCCTCAGCATGTCTAGTTGCGTAATGACGTCTGATGTCATATTCCTTGTACACCGCAACTTTCTCTGTGCATATGAGACATGTAGGGGTGCTCCGTCTCCCACTTTCACTGAAATTGCCTGTGCTCGTCGCCAACCTTTCTCTTCACGGCACGTTTTGAGAGAGACATGACTGGAACTGGGTGATGGCATATATTTTCCGTCACTCTGGAACACGTTTCAACCAAGTGACTAACGTTGATACTTCCCCAGGTACTTCACGGTTGGCTAGCTTGACAACCGTTGTTGTTGTTAACGCCGCAGTCACGAGACTAGTTATGGTAGCCCGTAAGTGCTAAACAAATAAAATAAAAGCGTGGCAAGCGCGGCACACGCAACGACTTAGCAAAAAGGTGCGTTTCAGAACAATGCGCGGGCTGCACTGACACTAAACTTTGATGTCAAGTAGGGGGGCCACAAAGTATCAGCCCACGGGCCTCAATTGGCCCCCAGGCCGCAAGTTTGAGACCCCTGATGTAAAGTATTAAGTGCACAGCTTGTGTAACAGTGTAAATGTGCTGTCCCCTCAAAATAACTCAACACACAGCCATTAATGTCTAAACCGCTGGCAACAAAAGTGAGTATACCCCTATGTTAAATTCCCATAGAGTCAGGCAGATTTTTATTTTTAAAGGCCAGTTATTTCATGGATCCAGGATACTATGCATCCTGATGAAGTTTCCTTGGCCTTTGGAATTAAAATAGCCCCACATCATCACATGCCCTTCACCATACCTAGAGACTGGCATTGGGGTACTTTCCATAAAATCATCTCTCAATGCAAATCAAACCAGCTGATTATGGCTAACCGACATAAAACCATGAAAAACTGATTAAGCCCTGGGTCCTGTACACACAATAACCTCTTCACAGCCAAACAGCTTTTTGATTGAGAGTGGTGATAGCCACCTGCTTTTGTGCCAATATTAAATATCATAAAATAGAAAGACACAACTCCATTTAAAATAGTAAAATGAATGTGATGAAAGTTATTGCCTATAGTAATTGGTGCCACAATAACTCAAACTGTATCATGTCCATTGTGTCAGAGATAGACCTCTCTGATGGATATAGCTGTATTTTCAAGCTATTATATTATAATTAGCATCTACACACTAATTAAGACACCATCTAATTGAAACTAATTAACAAACGCTCTTATTAAAACAACATCATCACAGTGATAGTAGTTATTTTCAATGTGGTCCGTGCGTGTGCTCCAGCTGAACAATTCAAGGCAGCATCTCTCAAACCCCACCCAGCTGAAGAGCAACTGATGTGGCTTCAGAACCAACCACAGAGGCCTGGGAGCAGCCAACTAGCTGGCTTCTTGTGCTTCACCTTTTCCAACATCCAGGCAGTCACATGGAAACACACATGCACACAAACTGTAGAACAGAGGCAACTGTACAGACCAAGAGGCATATACTGTTTGTGGCTGTGATTCGGAGAATCCATGCATGAAAACACTCAGGATTCAGTTTGGACTTGAGTTTGTTTAACCATTACAGTGTTGCTCCTTATAACACCAGCATGGAGACAGATACCCCAGTAAAAGGAAAAGTTGTAGACAAAATTTTACAAAAAAACTTCAGTTATACTGGCACGTGGCACCGTGGCGCGGGCCTCCGTAGATAGCGAGCGCGCTACGAGCACAAGCTACTTTCCATTAGGCCGTTTTTTAGCTTAGACAAAGCAACAAAAAAAAGCAGAGAATACTATGGCGACCATAAACCTAGCTTAACTGTTTCCCTGGTAACACCTGAAGGTTTGACTAAAACCAGGAACAAGCATTCCCATCACATAATGTACTTATGAAATGCAAACATTGTTCACTGCTCCAGTAAATAGTACAGACCTTGGATACAACTTACCACGCTTGGCAACGGAAGATATTTTTAGTCCATTAAGGTAGCTATCCAGCTATGTCATTGTCCCCAAATCAGTATAAAGACTGTCACGAACAAATGATCCGCCATGTGTACTGTAGGACGCAGCCTGAAGTAGAGAGTTGAACAGCGAACGGAATGAGATATGATCTCCGTGAAACAAAGTACATTCAGAGGGGCAGTGTAACTTACTTCTTGCAGCTTGTGTGTTAGCGTGTAAATGAGGCACTAAAGCACTACAGTCAGTTTTGGAAATAACGTGTACATTTTCTTTTTCTTTTAATGTAGCACATTCATTTTGAACGGTAAACAGTCAGTTTCACCGGAACTCGTTTAGTAGGTGTCCTATTTCACTTTTTAATGGACACCCTGCAACCAATCAGAATTGAGTATTCACCTAGACCATGGTATAATATAACTTGTAGAATTGTGAACCAAGCCCATCACAAGTATTCAGTGATATTTAGAATGTCATTCAATACCTGCCAAGTTGCTAATAACTTGTCATTGTTACTGTCTTTCTTTATACATTGCCTCTTGTACACATTCTCTCCCTTTATTTATGACCTGATCTAAAATTGGTGCATATTTCACACAAAAACAGGAGAGCTTGCCTTGACACCTCCTTTACATCACTTAGCACAGCACAGGTATGTGTTTGTTTTCATGGGCGCGAATTACACTGGCAGGCATACGTCAGTCTAACAACCTGAGGAATATTACTATATATACTTCATCAAGGTCGGTATGGATTTTTGAAGGCACATATTGTTGAACAGAAGGTACAGTCAGTTAATCTCACAATTCTTTACTCGATTAGGCTAACCGATGAATTGCTTTGCCAATGAAATATCTGAAAAAAAGCCTAAAACAGTGGTCCGAGGTGAGGTCTTGAAATGTCTTGTCTTGTCCAGACAACATCCCAAAGCCAAAAGATATTCAAAGGACGGAACAGACAAAAGCAGCAGTTTGGCATGTTTGCTTGAAAAATGACTCAAACAATGAATCAATTATCAAAATTGTTGCAGACTAACTGTTTTGTTGATTAACTAATTAATTAATGGACCAATTTTTTTCAGTCAGTTATTTCAGTTTGGTGTCATTACAATACCAACATCTGACTCATCTTTATGCTTCTGCCTTGCTTTGGTTCTTTTCATACTTAGATCCCCCAATGTGACATCATGACTTTGCGTAAACATACACGCCACTTTCCTAAAGCCAAGAGGCGTGTTATCTGTAAGCATTTTCAGCTGTCCGCGTGTATGTCTACGTTGTATACAGCTGACTGCAGTCTGCAACGTCTTTCTAAAGCCACATGGCGTGTGTGGGTTGGGTTGAAAAGAAAAAACGGTTTGGATTAGGAAAAGAAGAACGGGGTTGGGTTTAGGAAAAGAGATCCTCCAGATCCTCTTTTCAGCTGGTCTCTGTTTTAGCTACAGAGTGAGACCTCTTTTCTTCTTCTTCTTCTGTACTATCTTTGATTGCACTGCACATGCCCAGTAGCTCAGATGTAGATCATGTCAGCTAGCTAGCTCCATAGACAGTAAAAGAAAGGCTGTTTCTACAACTTTGGTCAGTTACAAGGCAGGATTAGCTGGGAGACTTCTAAATGAGGTCGCACATGTAAGTAGTTCTTTTGTAGATTATGGTGAACTTGTGTGTGTTGTAGTAGTGCTTTGCTATTGAGAACGAGGTAGCATGCTAGCGTTAGCATGCTAGTGTTAGCCATAGCGTTAGCATGCTAACGCTACGAGCTAATGTTGCGGTTAGCCTGCTCGTTTCGGCTTGTGACGTCACAAGCCGTGCCAATTTTGACCAGCTCACCCAGAGACTGAAGGCAGGACACATTCAGAAACCGTATCTCACTCTAAACAGCATGGGTGGATTTTTTTCAAAGTTTGTATGTGTGTGGAAGCACCAGAGACACAACATAACACCCCAAATCCCAGAAAAAGTGATTTTTTCATAATATGGGCACTTTAAATCTAATCTCATCATATCAAAGTTTAATTCTATGAGTTTCTTTTCGATGAATAAACCTGTCCCAAGTAGAAGATAATTTTATTTTCTTCCAGGTTGACAAATACCTAACTGTCATCAACTCACTAACGCCACAATAACAAACCTGACGTTTGGCATTAAGTATATCACCAGCTTATTTTAGTCTCCAAGACAACTTCTGATTTCCTTTGTCATAACTCGTGTTTGACTCTCTGGGCTTTGGCTTGATGTTGAATTACAAGTAATTTCATAGCTAGGAGGTCCCTACAAGGGCAGAATCTGTGTAATAGGAGAATCATGTACAGAAAAATAAAAATGCTGATAAACAAATGTGTTACGCTGCATTTGCAACTTCACGCATCAGATTCTGTTAGATTTTTCAAAACACCAGACTATCAGTATAACTGCAAGTAGATAAGTGGATAACTGAAGCACCGTCAGAAAATACGTATTCCTTTTTTTTTTTTTATAAATACAACTATTTCACTTTTTTTTTCTTTTTTAACAAACACTTTAATTTTGGTTGTGATAACTGTCTGCTGTTAGGTCATAAAGGCAGCGATGCCCAGATAGAGCAAGGATTAGACTTTCCTCCATGTTGTTTTGGCTGTTCGGTCCAATCCTGTCAAGCAAAGAGCTCCACTGAGCTCTTCCGGGGTGCTGGTTGGGGCAACAAAAACAGTCTCCCAAAATAGTGGAGCAATGTATACACATGGTGTAATGTTACCGCCATTGCTTCCCTCTATTGGAAATGTACTGTATATATGTGGTTAAAAAAAGAAAGCCCCATAAAGATGTTGCATACTTGTACTTTCAAATGTATTTCTAGGTGTATTCATGTCACCAGAATACTGTTACCACTAATTACTACTGGTGTCATCACAGCATGACTGTACAGTAGATCCAATGTCATCTGGTGGTATCTATTCAACTATTCGGCACTACCTGCTAAAACAAATTAAACATTTTACACAGCAGATGTAATTTCTCTGACACATTGACCAGGTTCAGGGGTTAATCATCAGCTGTGTCATGTGTGGAATCCAGCGACCTTGTCAAACACCATTTGATCAGATTAATAATAGTTTGTGTTTATAACAGCAGGGAAGACAGGAAGCTAAGCAGGACAGCCCGCTGAGGTCTCTGATGACTTGTTAGTCCCCATCCGTCAGGAGTAAAATGCAAAGGGCAATTAAGTTAGAATATACACATGTACTGTTATTTGTATGGATGTTTGCTATAAGCTCCCAAAGAGCATGGTGTGTTGGACGGGTTCATATACCAATAGTGTGGTCTTACAACAGCAAAGCATTAAATTAAATTGACAAGCTTTACTAATGCTTTGTTCTTTTTTTCAAACGTAGCCTTCGGAAAACTGTCCAGCATGACATTCCACTCTTGAGAGAATTTGCTTGTTGGAACCACTTCACATTAAGGGTAAAAGGTTACTAATTTCAAGACATTTTAAATGATGATGGAAATTCAGACAGACACTGTGCGATAATGGTGCAAAGCCCTAGGAACTGTTGTGTTCCTGAAAAGCTGTCTTCATTTTGAACAGATACAGAGTGGCATTAGTCTGATGAAGCTGTGAAACAAGCAATGAATAATCAACTAACAATTTGAGCTCTAGAACAAATTGATAATGCTGATAAAAACATTTTAGAAAAAATCTTCTTGGGGACAACAAATACAGTGGGTATAGAAAAGAATCACCCCCCTTTAAAATAATCACATTTTGTTGATTTGCAGCCTGAAATGAAAACGGACAAAAACTATTTTGGTTTTGTTCAGCTGTATTTACAACTTATAACATCCAAATGAAAGATATAATATAAAAAAATTACAAATTAAAAAACAGAATCACTGAGTTGGAAAAAGAATCACTCCCAAATGACTTGTAAACCCAATCAGGTGTAGTTAATCACCTTCTCAATAACACACAAAGCCAACTGACTTTCAACTGTGATCAGCTGTGGTCATCTTGATTAGCTCAGCATGAAACAAGCTTTTCCTGAAGCATTTCAGTCCTTGGTAGTGCAACTGAAGAAAACAATCAACTATGGGTGGCAAGGCATTGTCAAAAGATCTCCGGGATAAAGTTATGGACAGGCACAAAAATTGCAAAGGCTTTATCAGTGCCTAGAAGCACAGTGAAGTCTATTATTAAGAAGTGGAAGGTATTTGGTACAACACAGACCCTCCCTGGGTCAGGACGTCGCTCCAAACTGGATGAAAGAGCCAGGAGGAAACTGGTCAGAGAGGCTACCAAGAGGCTTACAGCAACTCTGAAGCAGTTGCAGGAATTCATGACAAAGAGTGGTCATTGTGTGCATGTGACAACAATATTACAAATTCTCCACAAATGTGGCTTGTATGGGAGGGTTGCAAGAAAAAAGCCACTCCTCAAGAAAGGCCACATGCAGTCACGACTGAGCTTTGCCAAAACGCACCTTGAAGATTCAAAGGCCACGTGGAAAAAGGTGTTATGGTCAGATGAGACTAAAATTGAAATATTTGGCCTCAACGCCAAACGATATGTCTGGCGAAAATGCAATACAGCTCAGCATCCAAATAGCACCATTCCTACAGTAAAGCATGGAGGTGATAATATCATGTTATGGGGTTGTTTCTCTGCAGCAGGGACTGGAGCACTTGTCAGGATAGAAGGAAAAATGGATGGGGCAAAATACTGTCAAATTCTTGAGGAAAATCTGCTGTTCTCTGCCAGAAAGTTGTCAATGGGAAGAAGATTTGCCTTCCAACATGACAATGACCCAAAGCACACAGCAAAACTGACCACACAGTGGTTGAAGGAGAAAAAGGTGAATGTCCTTGCATGGCCTAGTCAGAGCCCAGACTTAAACCCCATTGAAAATCTGTGGAATGCCTTGAAGACAGCAGTCCACATACGGTCACCATCAAATTTAACTGAACTTGAGCAGTTCTGCAAAGAAGAGTGGTCAAATATTGCAACGTCTAGATGTGCAAAGTTAGTAGAGACATATCCCAACAGACTAAAGACTGTAATTAAAGCAAAAGGTGGTTCAACAAAATACTGAAACAAGGGGGTGATCCTTTTTCCAACTCAGTGATTATGTTTTTTTATTTTTTTATTTTTTTATGACATGTTGGTGTTATATCTTTCACTTGGATGTTATAAGTTGCACTGAGTAAATACAGCTGAATGAAACAAAAATTGTGTCTGTCTTCATTTCAGGCTGCAAAGCAACAAAATGTGATTATTTTAAAGGGGGGTGATTCTTTTCTATACCCACTATATACCCTGCTCAGATGAAGGAGAAAACCTGCATTCTTCAATCTTTTCTTCACCTCTCTTCCCTGCATCATTCTCTGTATGTTTGAGTTGTGCCTTCTGACAGAACAGATATGTTTCTATTTTAGTGTTACAGCTGTTTACACCAGCAGTGTAATGGCTGGACATAATTAATGCTTTATATACCTGAGACCCACAGTGTTGTTTTGGCTTTTTTATGTGCCCCCCCTGCTGGTCCTATGTGGCATTTCATCTAAACCTATTGTCCTTTCTCTTCAGGGGTACAAGATTGGGAAAGTAGACAACATGTGTTTGGACTGAAAATAGCTCTATGTTAAAAATACTAACTAAAAAAAAACAAGGGGCTGTGTTTGTGTGGGCATGTGGATACCAGGAACCACTGAGAAGACAGAGCAGGGAGTCCAGTTTCAAGACCTTTCCGACACAAAGACAATGCACAGCATTTAGGCTTTGTGTGACATAGATGTTCACAAGTCATTTTTTGGAAGTCCACGTCAAGTCTCAAGTCTTTGAGGGGCATGTTCAAGTCAAGTCTCAAGTCTTTTGCCACGAGTCCAAGTCAAGTCTCAAGTCTCTGGCCATCAGATCTGTCCCTAACACTGTATTGTTAAATCTTATGAATCAAAGCATATCCTGTAGCTACCATCCATACAGTACATTATCAAAATCAGTTGTAGGATAACTTTATGGGGTCTACTGCAATGCAATCTGAAGAAACACAAATTAAGAACTCTGTTTCAATTTAATAACTGTATTTTTCAACATTTTGGTATCTGCAGCAAAGAATGCATATTTGTCTGTTACTAACTGGCTGTAAAGCCCAACCTTATCATGCATTACATTTTTCAGTGTTCAAAGTTTGAGGGAAACATCTGTATTGAAAGTTAATACACCAACCATGGTGCAAACATGTGAGAACTGATACTTTCCGTATTGCTATTTAACAACAACCTGGTGAAATGTTAACCTAAGTCTGTCATATCATATGGATACAACTATAAAGATACAATTTGCCTGTTCCCAGCATTAGCACAACACTTTGCGATGGTTAGCGTGTTACCTGTGACAATATATGCTAAATGTAACGTCTCTTTCACATTAGCAAGTGACTGACCTATCTGGGTGCGTTTTGAGATGCCTGATGAAGTCCGACGTTGTTGATCCGGCATCATTTATCTTGGTGCCACACACCTTGCATGTAGCTGTTCGCTTACTGCCACTGTTTACAAAGTTATTGAAAGCAAAACTAATGACAAAACTTGTGTTAGGACTTGGTGTTGCCATCCTCAATGCATTTTTTGATGTGAGTGCGCGCACATAGGCATAGTGCATGCGTTACATTGCACATTATGGCAAAGGGCAAGGGACATGCAGCTCATCATACGTTTCCCCGTATATGCTCCAGTAAAAGAAAATAGAAATACATGAATGAATTTAGATTTAAAAAGCAATAATTGCATGAAAACAGGTTGTTGACGAGTCTCGAAGCTTGAGTCCGAGTCAGGTCTGAAGTCTTTTGGGTTGAGTCTCAAGTCAAGTCTGAAATTAACTGTTTGTGCGACTTAAGTGCGACTCGAGTCTGAGTCTCAGACTCATTATTACGTTACATTACATTACATGTCATTTAGCTGACGCTTTTATCCAAAGTGACTTACAATTAAGTGCTTTCAACTATGAAGGTTCAAACTCCAGACAACAAGTAGTAAGTGCAAGTACATTAGCTTTAAATAAGCAAAGCTACAAAGAGACATATGAAAGTGCAGGTTTAAGAATTTTATTTTTTTTATTTTTTTATCCGAGGTGTAGTCGGAAGACGTGTTTTTAGCCTTCGTCGGAAGATGTGTAGGCTTTCGGCCATCCTGATATCGATGGGGAGCTCGTTCCACCATTTGGGAGCCAGGACAGTGAACAGTCGGGATTTCATTGAGTGATTAGTTCTCCCTCGCTGTGAGGGGGCAGCAAGCAGTTTGGCTGATGCAGAGCGAAGTGGGCGGGTTGGGGTATATGGTTTGACCATGTCCTGAATGTAAGCTGGGGCTGATCCGTTCGTGGCCCTGTACGTAAGTACTAGTGTCTTGAAGCGGATGCAGGCCGCAATTGGTAACCAGTGAAGAGAGCGGAGGAGCACTGTAGTGTGAGAGAACTTGGGGAGGTTGAAGACAAGCCGAGCTGCTGCGTTCTGAATGAGCTGCAGGGGCCGGACGGCACATGCAGGCAGGCCAATCAGGAGGGAGTTGCAGTAGTCTAGACGTGAGATGACTAGAGCCTGAACCAGAACCTGAGCCGCCTTCTGCGTTAGAAGGGGACGTATCCTTCTGATGTTATGCAGCATGTATCTACACGATCGGGTGGTTGCAGCAATGTTAGCAGTGAAGAAGAGTTGGTCGTCAAGTGTCACACCCAGGTTTCTAGCAGTCTGGGTGGGGACTACCACAGAGTTGTCAGTTGTTATAGCCAGGTCTTGGGTAGGAGAGCCCTTCCTTGGAAGGAAAAGGAGCTCAGTCTTGTCGAGGTTGAGTTTCAGATGGTGTGTAGACATCCAAGAAGAGATGTCAGTCAGACAGGCTGAGATACGTGCTGCTACTTGAGTTTCAGACTCAGGAAAGGAGAGAATTAGTTGGGTGTCATCTGCGTAGCTGTGATAGGCAAAGCCCTGCGACTGAATGACAGACCCGAGAGAGTTGGTGTACAGAGAAAAGAGGAGGGGACCCAGGACTGATCCCTGAGGAACCCCAGTTTTGACTCGAGTCCCCATCTCTGTTGTGTGATGACTTGTGATGAAGAATGAGTTTGCAAGCATTCAAGATGAGGTTTTCCCAGAGGTTAATGTCCTCGCTGTTTACAACAATGTGATGAGTTCAATGAAAGGACCTTAGTTGGGCTTTACCTGAATTAACATTTGTCCAAGTCGACTCTGAGTCAGCAGTTTGGGGGAGGGGGGATATCTATAGATGTATTTTTTTTTTTTTTTTATAAATTCCTGAAATTATTACTGATTATTTTCTTCAATACAGCTTACCTACGAATATGACAAATATATTATCCATGGCTGCTGCCCGACAACACACAACTATACAGGAACAGCTTACATGTCAAGTCTCACATTTTAGTGCCCTAGACCCAAGTATTGATGCTGCTCCTCCACAGTGAGTTTAGCCATTTGTTTGTCAGTTTGGGTGGTTTTGGCGCCTGGCAACAATACTCCCAAGGTGTAAGGGTTAATTCAGGATATGATAGAGCGATAGAGTCTCAGCTTTCCCTGGAGTGCGACTATCTTACCCTAACCCTCAGGATTAATAAGAGAAAAATTGTCCGAATTGATCATGGGTCACTGAGTATTGTAAATGTTTGCTCATTATTTTTGACATGGATGATTTATGTAGGCTATTACTCATTCAGTGCCATTTAAATTTACATGAACTCATTGCACTCTTGCTGAAATACCCACAGTGGCCTGCAATGTCTACAAGTATTAGTATGTTCAGACTGTGTTGCTGTTGGACTAAAGCCAACTAGTGTGTCTCTGCTCTTGTGTATCTGTTAAATGGAGCTGCATGGTTTTGTCTACCCTTTCATGAAGCTTTCAACTGTGTGTGTTTGAGGTGAAGAGAAGCATCTTAGATGTTGTGGATGCTGTTGAATAGATGCTGCACATGTGGCATCAACAAGCACACACACATACACTGGTAAGCTCTCCCTTTCTTGCTGTCACTTTATCTCTTCCTCTGTCTCTCCTGTGTACTCTGCTATTCACAGCTAGGCGATAACACAGGGCTTCCTTTAGATCCACAACTGATTGGAAACCACTCTCAGTCATACTCTCTCACCTCAGCTCCGCTTCTAGCTAGCTCACGTCTCCCTCTACCCCTTACTTTCCATCTGTCTCGAAGATATACAGACAGTGTGTGTTTGTGTGTGTATGTGTGTGTGTTAACCAAGGTGCCACCTGCCACTGCACTCCCAAAGTACTGGCAGCCAAATCTAATCTCTCTCCCTCTCTCTCTCTCTCCATCCCCCTCACTACTGTTCTTTCCCCTTATCCTCTCACCCTTTTAGGTCTCGGATGTTAGCTTTTCTTCTGAGCCACGGACAACATCCATATCTAGCCAGGTGAGTCTCTCAATATCTCCCCCTCTCTCTTTGTTTTGGCATTTCACCCTCTGTCCCTCTCTCTCTTTCCTCCATATGCCTTTGGGTGCTACTGCAAAGATGCTGCGTCACCGTGCCGGTTTCATATAGACGCAATTGTAATTTTACTGTAGGAGATAAAAAACAGATGCATCTCTCTTTTGTCCCGTCTGCTTTTCTGTCTATCGCTGTCACCTTATCATGCTGGGGGATGTGTGTGTGTGTGTGTGTGTATGTTTATTTTAATAATCCAAAACCCCAAGCATATGCATTTCTATTTTACATTGGTATACTCATTTTTGTCGAGTGTGAACGTGTGAAAACATCAGGCTTTATTAGTGTGTGTGTGTGTGTGTGTGTGTGTGTGTGTGTGTGTGTGTGTGTGTGTGTGTGTGTGTGTGTGTGTGTGTGTGTGTGTGTGTGTGTGTGTGTGTGTGTGTGTGTGTGTGTGTGTGTACGTACATGTCTAGACACTCCAGACAGTTATTCTGTTGAGCAGTTTCATTTTATCATGGTTCAGTTGCAGAGTGGAAAGCGACAGTAGCCTGACTATTGAGACACTGTAGATTCACTTTTGTCCAAAATATATTTCTGGTGTCTAGTCTGGTCACCTCTCTGCCAATTGGAAGTGACAAATGAAAACGGTGAAGTACAAATTGTCCAGCAGACCATCCAGAGAAAGACTATCAACCTTAGATCTTTTGCCTTTTGATATGTCGTGCCTTTATTTTTACAAAATAAGCAAGTAATCTTCTTTGGACTAAAATGTAATTAACCATTTTTATTTTTAGATTAACCCTAGCCCTGTAATGTGAAAGGGGTGCTGATACTGCCGAGAATTAAGATCTAACTCCACAGTTTTCTGCAGACCATTGTTTTGGTTTGCTGGTCCATATGGTTGAGCGGCTATGGCTGTCATCAACTGCCCCCCTGTAAAACTATAAACTCACACAAGTTAATTACATTTTCTCTGACCAGCATGAAATGGTGGGGAGGCAAATGCAAATCAATGGATGCGAGCCAAATGACATTTAGAAAAAAAAAAATCTTAGGAGTTGTTGGCCTGCTGGGTGTGTGTAGGTGAGGTTATGCTAGTGTTTGCTGATGCGTTTGCACTTGATTTATTTTGAAACTTGATATAGTACCCAGTATGTTGACCGAAGCATTGAGAACACTGTAAGTCTACAGACAGTTTATTAAAAGGATAGTTTAGAAAGACAGTAGCTCCCAAGACGGCGGCCGCCTGTATACGAGAACGCGACTGTCTTTATAATCTATCTTTTTAATAAACTGTCTGTACACTTACAATGTTCTCAATGCTTTGGTTAACATTTAGGGACCCTCATTATGCTACCGTTGCAGTGTGGTAATATTTTGAGCCTTTTTAGTGGTACAAATAGCGATTTGTTTTTACTTTCCTGTGCCCCGAATACTAGCATTGTAAGCTAATCAGCGGTCCGCGCTAGCTTCTTTCAAGCTAAAAACACATTCGATTAGCATGAAAACGTGTCCCAGAGAGCGATCGAGTGGGTACACATCTGTTATTAACATTCGTTTTGTGCCCGAATTGTCTTTAAGCTCTTTTTTCCTGTTAAGTTCGTGGCTCTCACGACCGACTGCTGGGCTGTCCCTCACAGCGGAGAGCTATGTGATACATGCCACTATATCAATGAGGACTGGCCGGTTAAATCGACCGTCCTACACACAGAGTATGCCATGCAGACACACAGCTGACAACCTTGCAGCTAAGCAGGCTCAGACATACATTCCGCTGTGGACTTGAGGTTCCATTATTCGGAAACTAGCTGCATGTGTCCACGACAATGCACGTAACATCGTGGCTGCGCCACCGGTACAAGTCTGCAGCTATCCGTGGAAACTGAACGCGGAAAATATGTCCGAGCATCCTGGACGGGTGAACTGGGACTCAGTTTGCTGCTTTCCGGTTAAGAGTAAATAATTGGTAACAAGGGTTGGCTGCCGTTTAGAAGAAGTAAAAAAACTAAATTAGCATCCCTAGTTATTTTTTTTATATTGGCATTGTATCAAATGACTCACTTACCTAAAGGGTTACAGATGCTAAAAGTAAAAAAATAATGTTGGCTTGTGTTGTGCTCTGGTGCTGTGATTCCTGAAATTGAAATTACTGGGATATCCTAGTAGGCATTTGGCTGCAGTTGTTTTAAAAAACAGAATATCAAGGGTAACTGATTTTTAAATACTGTATTGGTCCGAATATAAGATCGCTGTGTCTCTCTATGTTTCAGGCCCTGGCATGAGCTAGCTGTGAGGGACGGTGACTCGCTTCAGTTAGGAGGGCAACACGCGTTTTACTCGTTTTGTGTTGTTGGCGACATCTGTTGTTGTGGGTGTATTAACATAAACAGTCTAGACCCCAAATATAAGAGGAACCCAAGTTTTGTACGTATTTCCAGAAAGAAAAAAACGTCTTATATTCGGACCAATACGGTACTTACATTTCCCCTAGTTGCTACTATTGTGGTGGTGTTTTGAGCCATTAGTTTTGGTAATATGATTCAGCAAAAGAAAGCAGATTGATAATAACTTAATATGCAATTTGTGCGGTAACTACCTTTTTTCTCATCGCTCCCTGTCATAAATATACTGTTGCAATTAGCTAGCATTGGTAAAAATAAAAAAAGGTTGATGGCGTGAGAGTTCTTTTGGGGGTGGTAGGGGAGATAAAAGGCCTAACAAGTGATTTATAATACAACATTGTCAATATAAAAGCAGTCCTCTGTGCAAGAAGTCCAAAAAAATCCATGCTCTAAGCAGTTTGCTCATCACTGACAGCACGTTAATGAGGCTTTCCTTATATTTAATTTACTTTTTAGATGGCCCTAACTGACTACAGCTGACAGTATTAACTGGCAGTTTTTCATACAAATATTCATAACTCTACATTAGATATTGATCATTCAGCTCCTTTGTATACTATGGTGCCCTTCACCCCCACCAACTCTTTTGCTCTTGCTCCCTCCCTTTTACACACACACACACACACACACACACACACACACACACACACACACACACACATACACACACACCTAGCAGGGCGCTGTTTGTCATGTTTCAACAACAATGTGTACATTCCAACACAATGAAAATATCTGATGTTAAAACATGTAAGCCGTCCCTCCGTCTCTCTCTCCCCTGCTGTCTTCATGAGGGAAAATGTTAGTGGCATTACCCAGCAGGTCTATTGACCTTCTCCTGTTTTTTTAGCCTCTCTTTCCTCCTTTCTGCCTCACCCCTCCATCACACTGCTGCCTGAACCAGAAAGGCAGGCGCTCTTGACCCAGCTACATCATAGCCATTTCTCCAATTCCTTTATCAGCTATTCGATCCATTACAAATTACAAGCCACTGAAAATAGGGAGGATATACACTCACCTAAAGGATTATTAGGAACACCTGTAAGATTTCTTGTTAATGCAATTATCTTATCAACCAATAACACGGCAGCTGCTTCAATGCATTTAGTGGTGTCGTCCAGGTCTAGACAATCTCCTGAACTCAAACTGAACGTCAGAATGGGAACGAAAGGTGATCTAAACCACTTTGAGCGTGGCATGGTTGTTGGTGCCAGACAGGCTGGTCTGAGTATTTCACAATCTGCTCAGTTACTGGGATTTTCACGCACAACCATTTCTAGGGTTTACAAAAAGTGGTCTGAAAAAGAAAAAACATCCAGTATGCGGCAGTCCTCTGGGTGAAAATGCCTTGTTGATGCTAGAGGTCAGAGGAGAATGGGCCAACTGATTCAAGCTGATAGAAGATCAACTTTGACTCAAATAACCACTCGTTACAACCAAGGTATGCAGCAAAGCATTTGTGAAGCCACAACACACACAACCTTGAGGCGGATGGGCAACACCAGCAGAAGACCCCACCGGGTACCACTCATCTCCACTAAAAATAGGAAAATGAGCCTAAAATTTGCACGAGCTCACCAAAATTGGACAGTTGAAGACTGTAAAAATGTTTCCTTGTCTGATGAGTCTCGATTTCTGTTGAGACATTCAGATGGTAGAGTCAGAATTTGGCGTAAACAGAATGAGAACATAGATCCATCATGCCTTGTTACCACTGGGAAGGCTGGTGGTGGTGGTGGTGTAATGGTGTGGGGGACCCCTTTCGCCTTCAGAACTGCCTTAATTCTTTGTGTCATTGATTCATCAAGGTGCTGGAAGCATTCTTTAGAAATGTTGGCCCATATTGATAGGATAGGGTCAAACACGGTATTAGTATGGTGTTCCTAATAATCCTTTAGGTGAGTGTATATCATTTGTACATTTCATACACAGTACTTTTTATGAATATCAAGGATCTACCACACACACAAACATCGCTATTTACTATATGCGAAACATCAGCCTCCAACAAATTATATTTGCCTTAAGTCCTGGACATAAATCTTTGGAGAAACACTTCTCCCAGCATCTTAGAACTAAGAAACCGTCACCTTGTTTTTAGTGTTGTATTAAACCAAATCTATTTCTTTGTGCATACAAAATAACAGCTTAAATAAGAAAATTGTTATTGATTATTATATTTCTTTGTGTCATGAAAGTGTCAGGTGATGTTATATTATTCAACAAGACCACATTAAAAATGTAAGCAGTGTGAGGGTGAAAATTGCTATCAAGTTTTGAATTATTAAAAAATAAACACAAATCATGAGCTAGTTCACTTCATTTATTATTTCCAACCTCCTATAACATTCTTTCAATATTGCTATGAGGACTTGGAGCATGTCTTGTAGGTTTAGTGACTTAACATTCTTTTATGTAATTTATAACATCAGAATAATATTTCATAGTATTTCTACATTTCTTTGTGTAAGAGGTCCTATTTAGGTTTCATGTGACTTATATCCTTTCTGCGGTTTGAATGTTAAATGTAGTTGTATTTTTGAGTAATAGTCCCAATAAAAAGGCAAAAGAGAGTGAGACAGTCATAACCATATGTTGTCCGATGGCAGTTACTGTAGACTGTACATGTAGAGAGAGAGAGTGTGTGTTAGTAATGTTCATGTTGTCAGCCACTGCAGCAGTGATGTAATGGCCCAGACTCCCCCCACTCCTTAGGCTAGACATTCATTTTCTTTCCTTCTGTCTGTCTCTCTCTCTCTTCTTGACCACATCTCCTCTGCATCTCTTTTCATCTCTTTGTCTCTTGTTTCGTTTTCATCTCACTCGGCTACCCGACTGCTATTCGGTGTCCTTTGCTCTTTTTGGTGTCAAGGCACTCAGATATTGACAAGAATTGTTATGAAATATACACACATGAAAGCAACTGTTTTCTGCATGCAATATTTGCAGATATATATATATATATATATATATATATATATATTTGTCTCAACCAAGAGCTTGATAAGTATGACTGTATAGAAACAATACAAACCAAATAATAACGTGAGCAACATGTTTTTCATTTTTTTTTTTTGAAAACCCAAAAGAGCTCAGTTTCTTGTAGACTGAGGCTGGATCCTGTCTATAAACTCCTGATCAGATTTGTTTAGGAACTAAGTACGTACTTATTTACACTCTTCTATCCCTGTGATGTCCTGAAAGGCAGAGTGGTATGCTGTGGCTATACAGGATGTCGGTTTTGATAGTTTTTGGATGAATTCTTGAGATTGCTCTGTCCCCATAAGTGATGTATAACTCAGTCAATGACAGCTGTGGCGATAAAGGCCCCTCACAGAATAATTTGAAAGATGCTTTAATCAGATGAGAACACTATGTCCGTAATCACATTGAATTGATTAAAACTTAATGAGACATTTTTTTTAATGTTATCTTAATGTACTCGCTTGCTGAAAGTTAGATGAGACCATCAACATTACTCTCCTGTCTGTCTTAAATAGGAAGCTACAGCCAGGAGATGGTTAGCTTAGTTTAGCATAAAGACTGAAAGCAGGAGGAAACAGCTAGCCTGATTCTGTCCAAATAATGAAAAATTGTTGTTCTGCTATGCTATGCTAACCACCCCCCTTTGTCTTAGTTTCATATTTAGCGGACAGACATTAGAGTGGTATCTATCTTCTCATCTAACTCTCAGAAAGAAAGCCAATAAGCACATTTCTCTGTTGTGTCTTAAAGGGTTTTTCAAGAACAAATGTCTAGATTTTGAATACTTTTGTACAAGAAAATGTTTTAATTTAGAGATACTGAATAGTAACAGGTTTGATTGGGATACACTACAGTTAAACGTTCTCTCATAATAAGTTACATTTACTTACTTATATACACGCTTCACTGATGGTAGTTACTAGAACTTAAAAGAGGGGCAATCAATTGAGAGCTTTTTTTCACCTCCACTTCCTTTTCCTCTATAATATTCATATTCCGCTCATGCTTCTTTGAGACTGGGTCATGAACAATAGCTGAAATTACAAGGAGCGTATATATGGATGGCGTAATGTGCTTTGAAGTACAGACAGTTATGTCTCATTGTTGGACTGTATTGTCCAAGTTTGATAGACTGAATTATTGAAACTTAAGTTGAATAGTTCTGTACTAAGCCTGTGTGGAATCTGCCTTAACATAAAGAGATACAGCAGTTCATACTGGCAGTGCTTACAATCAACTCATGCCCTGCTTAAATTGAATAACAGTTCTTTATTTTATTTCATTAATTATTTGTCCCTCAACACAATTCAGCCAAAAATGCCAACTGGTGTGAGCGAGGTGGCAAATGGCTTTGAAATTGGGATTCTAAAATCCCAACGTACCCAATGCCATTTTACACAGAATTCAAGGAAGGATCTATTCTCATCTTGCACATACAATTTTACTACTACTAAAATACTTACTTAATAAAACATTGTTTGATTAAAGCTTAAAGTTGCTATAGTTGTACGCGCACACACACGCACACACACACACACACACACACACACACACACACACACACACACACACACACACACACACACATTTCTGGTAGGCTGATACATGAGAGGCTAATGGAGAAGAATACTCACTTTGCCCAGCTGTAATTCTGATAAAAAATTCTATTGAATAGCACACATTTTTTTCATTTTAGGTATCAATTACATTTTGGTATTACTTTTTGCATGCTGTCACATAGACATGGTAAGGAATATCTTGAAATAAATGAGGGGGATTACTGTCTATTTAACTAGAAGTTCCACGTATGCAGTTATTACTTGTGGGGAAATCTAATCTCCTTGCTCTGAGGTAACTCAAGATGTTTTCTTTTGCTTTCTGTCATTAGTTTCTTTTCATCTTCAATTGTACTTTGAAGTTCCTGGATCTCACCGATGACAAAATGATGGAGGTTTTTCGTATCTCTTCAAGAAATGTGGGTATTGTCATCTGCCCTTAAAACAGTGTGGTCTATACCTACACATTAGAGGTGAAGTTGGCTTGATAGTACATTCTATGAGCAACACATCCATCAAATAAAACAGAATATGTTGTTTGTCCATGCCAAATGCAAAAACGTATGTAGTTTTTGGGGAACTGAAACAACTGATGTTGTCCTTCTTCTTGGAAGGACCGTCTCCAGGTGAGAGTTTTATTGCAGCATCATACAGGCAGAAATGAAGGCCTTAGCTTGCAGAGCACACACTCATTAAAAAGTAAAGCTTTACATAACCATATAATCAAACCATCTAGGAACCCCTTTACACTTAAAATATTCTGAATCATCCAAAGATGAGTCAAAACCTTTTTTTTTTAGGCCTTGAGGAATCAGCACATATATTTTAACTCCTCACACTGGTCCAGTCACATAGCAAATACATGAGCTCCTTGCATTTTCTAAGTAGAAAAGAGCTCGGTCACCTGCAGCACACAAACATGCACAGAGACACACACATCACCCCCTGCAGACTGCATTAAATATGGGCTGACAGGTGGCTGCTGGATGTGCAGTCCCAGGAGACAGAGCAAAGCACTTTCATTTTGTGTGTGTGTGTGTGTGTGTGTGTGTGTGTGTGTGTGTGTGTGTGTGTGTGTGTGTGTGTGTGTGTGTGTGTGTGCGTGTGTGTGAGTGTGTGTGTGTGTGTGTGTGTGTGTGTGTGTGTGTGTGTGTGTGTGTGTGTGTGTGTGTGTGTGTGTGTGTGTGTGTGTGTGTGTGTGTGTGTGTGTTTGTATGATCTGTGTATGTTTGTTAGAGATTCAGGGTTGCATAAGAAATGAGCAGAAAGGACCTTCATACTGGGGGAGGACAGCATAGCTTGGAAAGATATGTCCAAAACATTTCTCATACACTTTATTTCTCTCTAGTCTGTGTGTGTGTATGTGTTTGTATCTCTGTGTGTGTTTCCTATAGTGAAGTCATATTTGTGAATTAGTTTTCAATGACATGGCATCTGCTGTGACATCACTGATGGGGTGTGGCCACATAATTAACATGCTAAAAAGTACTGTGCAGATTACTTGCCTGCTTATAGCACACCTTCTAGTGGCATAAAACAGACATATAATGTTATAATTACATTTCACAACCATCATAGGATTATTTGACAATAGCATAAATGGACACACTATTTTACCAAGTTTGACACATTTTGTATTAGTTTAGATGAGTAAAATAACCCAATATCACTTTGTTGCCCTTTAGTAACATGGCTGAACAATTGAGGGTTAGAGTTATGTTGGGCCTAATGATTGGCCAGTTATAAAAAAAGTTTTTTTTTATAAGTTTGAATTGAGCAGAGGTTATCAGAGTTGAAGTCTCTGTATCTGCTGAATGTGTGAATAGGCACCCAGTCTTAAGGAAGCATGAGTGGAATACGAATATTATAGCGGACAGATATTATAGAATCAAAGGAAGCTCTTAAATTATTCCCCCTCTTTAAGCAACTTAATAAGGTTATATGTCATTGTTATGTTTTCATCTTGTTCTGATGTCCCTAATTGGCCAAAAAGGTTCATTATTAATACAAAATAGTTGATTCAGTGGATAAAATAGTTTTATCCAAAGATAAATTTAATTTAAATAAAAGTAGAACATTAGCACAAAAAAAAAAAAAAATAACAATATCAATCTGGAGGTTTGTTCTGTGATAACTCACAGCAGAATGGATGCAGCCTCTTGCTGGTACTTCAGGAATATTGTGGTATGATGGTACCAACCAGTCAAATCACTGCACTAGTCAGTGGACCTCTAGTTAAGATGTTTAATGTAGCATTTAGCTAAGATACTTCTGCCCTGCTGCCCTGGAGAGGGGAAGTGATAGAGTCCTCTGGTGGAAGAGATAAATAACTGTAATTCTCCATGTCCATCTCCACCTGTCAGTTTAAAGTATGAAGTAGTATAATAACTGTATTTCAAGCATGGCCACTTTTAATGTATTTCAGTCCGTATTTACTTTGCTTATTTCTCTTCAGCTGAAGACTGTGTTTTTTAATAATTGAGTTCAAAACCCCTGTAATTTAAATAATTATGGTGATATTGATATGTAATCATTTTTCACATGTGATCAGTGAAGGTATAAATGAAAATGCTTCTCTGTTAGAAAGACGCATAGCTCAACACTTTATTTTATGGTCTCCGGGCATACAATTTGTTTAATGGTGTTAAAATAAGATTATTTACCGGTATGTGTTATAGACATATAGAGTATGGTTTAATTTTAATGTGACATTTATCACTTCTTATCAAGACAATTGTGGATTTTAAGTAGGGAAACAAATGTTTTATTTCTGTGAAGACATCTGCCAGTTGCAGTCTGCACACACCTGGAGAGCTCGGCCAAGGATGCCGTCAGGTCCAGTGCCTTGTCTGGATTAATTCTCTTAAAAGATCTGCCCCAATATGCCCTCAATATTATTAGTGGGCAGGGGTCCTGGGCCTTTTGTATCTCCTCGGGAGTTGTTCTCAAAGCGTAGAAGATGTTCAGTTCATCTGGGAAAGATGCAAACAAATGTAAGGATGAAATGATTAATCCACGCAGGGCACCTGGACCTGATGGCATCCCTGGCTGAGCTCTCAAGGTGTATTGCTATTTAAACGAGAATGCACCAACAAGGTGCCCCTTCTACACCAAGACCATTACTCTTTTTTCCAATTTTCAGGTTTCCCACTTATTTATGCTGCAACTTAAAAGAAAGAACATAATTCTTAAAAATAAAACCTGTATACAGTTCCTCGTATTTTCAGATTTATTTTATTCAAATGAACACTGGCAGAATTCCTCGTCTGCTGGATATCTCTGTCGTGATTAAAGAAACAGAAATAATAGTTGAATTGATCTATTATCTGATTGATGGTTGACCAACTGGCAATCACGGAACGTACCGGGAATTAGTCTGACAACGATTTAGCCTCTGGGGGTAACACCCAATATTTCGGAGTTTCCGGTGTAGCCAGAGGATATTCAGGCCAATACTTCCTCTTTTGTGCCTGGTCCGATTAGCAATTAAGATGTGAGAATAGTGTTGGAGTTGAGAGATGACATCTCTTATAAACGGATATTCACACATGAATGCAGATTTTTTTTTAAAGGCTATCAAAACCTAAATCGTCGTTAGATGATAGCCTATGGGTTTCGATATTGCATTTCGGCCACTGCCTTCTGCCGCAAACGTGATTGGTCATTACTTCAAATGGAAACCAGAACGCTTCCCATACCAAAATCTTTGCCGTAGCCTAAAGATTCATATGCAGATATCTGTTATAGAGATTAACCAACTGGTAACTCCTGCCAACTACAGATCAACTCAAGATGAAAGGTGCAAAAGTGAAAATGACAACCCTGGTGGTTTAAACACACAATATCATTTAGTCCCATGATGCTTTGCAAAGGCTGTAATGACAGTTGTGGACAAACTGGTGAATGTGGCTACCAGAGACTGGCCATGGCTTCAGAGCTTCACCAGACCTACTTCTGGTTTCTGTCTGCGTTCTGCTGCTTTGTCACCACAGTTCAAATTTGTATCTACTCAAGAATTTTTTTATTATATCATATATAAGTATGAGTCATTTCGCTTCAAGGCTCTTCATTTGCATTTTTATTGGAAACTCTTGACCATACATAATTGAAGTTACATGGGTTGATCATGTAGGGCAGCGTGGTACAGTTCACAATGAGCTTTAACACACTCTTTATGCAGACTTTTCTGGAATTCTTTGGCTATATAGTCTTCACTGGGTGATTCATTTTTATGACTTTTCATGCCACATATATTTATAGTCCTATAAAAACAAAGCACTGTTTTTTTTTCTCTGAAAATATTTTTCTTTCTCAAAAAGTGATTAAGAAAAAAGCTGAAATGCTAAATTCACCATTGAGTGCCATAAAGTATCATAATAAGGTGCAGAGATGTGCCTTCTGCCTGAGGTGTGTTGTCTCCTGGTGTAAAGTGCTGTGTGGGAACCCAACTGCATATTTACACAGAGAACATACAGGCCTATCCAAGGTCCTTGTCTGATGTATGACTCACTTGTGACCCTCAGCTGTTGTCACACCGAGGCAATGAATAAAAATGTGTCTTCTGCTTCTGTAAACATTGTAGCTTTCCAAGCTCTGAGGCTTTGGCTTTCTTCTCCACAGGCTGGCATTGATTTCTGCTCTTACTATTCTCTGTAAAGTACGACAATAGAATGGACTGAGTTAAGATGGTTCTTGATACTAGAGAAAAGTTTTTCATATTGCTAAATTTGTTGTATTCAAAGTAGGCTATAGCTTTTCTTTCAGCATTTATCAAAAAGACACTATTTGTCATTTGAAGTATATTTGAAGTTTTGCACATTTTGCTGTAGATATAAATCTGCTACTTTACCCGGATCTCCAATTCAAAAAGATTTAGAGACAGAATGAATGAAATGAAACCAAATGGCAGTTCTGTCTGATCATCATGCCACTGCTGCACTTTTTTAATCAAGTATATTAGCAACCCAGTTGTACATCAACGTTTTATTACTCTTTTTTGGGAAGCAGATACTGGCAAATGTATTAATAAACCCATGATGGGGTGATACAGTTGGGGAGCAAGACATTGTACAAGAAAGCTACAGTAGTGGTCCTGGAAAGAAAAAGTTTGTTGAAATAAAGCTGGTCTTCACAATAAGTTCAAAGAGTGTGAAAAGTGGTAGAAATATTGAGCTTTAGAGGTGTTTGTAGGCATTTTATCCAGAGCCAGGCCAGTTGTTTCCAGTCTTTATTCTGAACTAATCTGATCAGCATCTGGCTTTAGCCTCATGCTTAACAGACAGATATGAGAGTAGCATCGATCTTCTCATCTAACTCTCTGCAAGATAGCAGAAACGCGTTTTTCCTGAAATGTCGAATCATTCCTTCAGTTGTTAAGATGTGTACTTTTGGTTATGCAAAACAAATGAAAAAACATTATTTAATTTGCAGTTTCGATAAATGTTTTTACGTCGAATTAAGGAAAACATTAATGATTTGTTTTTTTCAGACAAGTTGTCTTTCTGCCATTACAGTATAGCCTCTCTGTCTGAACCAGTCCATGCATTAGGTGATTGCATTGGACAAGTACAGCGGTAATTACAAGACGCGTCTGAGTATGCATACAGGCTAAAGACAAGACTGAAAAATGCTTAGTGAAATGAGATTACATCTTCTGGCAAAAGTAGAGATAAAAAAAAGGATTTTTACACTACTCAGGAAACCTTGTAAACTGTAGACAAGTGTCTATCTGTCTGAGAGTTTCTATACAAATTCTATACACAAATTGAAATGTTAAGATGCCTGAAACTAATCTGCTTAAAAGCTTGATATTTGTCGTCTTATTATTTTACATATTGGCAAGCGAGCAACACTTTCATCTCTCAAACATTCAAATAATTTCAAATTATATCAAGTACAATGTTCTATATATAATGATCTACTTGCAGCCATCAGTGTTGCTTAAGGGAAAATATACTTTTGAATGCTGAACGGAGCTGTAGCAAGAGCTCAGCAAGTCTTAACATTAGTAGTAAAGCAGAACAACTGTTAGTTGTAGCCTCCAGGTATTCCTTCATTTTGTGCCTGCAGGTGATCCAAATAATCACCCCATCTGAGCCAGTAGTCATAAAATACTCACTGTAAAACATACAACATAAAAGCATAAACAATCATGAAATATGGATCCTGTGATCAAAAGTAGGATATTGGTGGCTGTGATTAGAAACATATAGAGAGCTGCAAATGTATCTAAGTAGAGAAAAAAAACAAAGTGAGCATGAAATTAATTCTGTAAATATTCAACACTACCTTTTATAAAGTTTATATAATTTTTTATTGTGTCACTGAGGTGTTAATTCAGCTCTATGGTGATTTGACATGTACTAGTTTGTGGTGTAGTGGGTTTGCAGATGTTGTTATAAGGTATATATAAGGTACTTTGTGCCCATCTTTCTTTTTTTCATTCAATTAATCACCATGCATCCATCTGGGTTCAGTATGCAAACAACAAATGGTTGTAAAAAACTGCACAAATAGTACTTTTTATGCAAAGTATCTCTACAGCAGATGATTGGTTATTATGACCATTTATACTCAGTTGCCAGTTTATTAGGTACACCCATCTTAAACTAATACAACAGTGGTGTGCTAAATTCTACTTATGAAGGTCATAATGTTCAGGTTTTGTTTAAGAGAGATGTTGATATACCTTAAAGGTTATTTTGGAGGCTGCAGTCTGTGGTGCTGTTGAATAACATTGTGTTTTACTGTTTTTTTCTGCCTCATCTGCGTGGAGTGGCTCACAGAAAGTCATGATAAACTCATTCTCTTCCTCTCCTGTTCATCTCCTCCTTTCAACTTTTATGAAATTGCCTAATTTTTTTTACAATATATGTTATTGTGTAATGCGCTGCTTTTTTTTTGTTGACCTACTGTCTGAATGGGGAATGAAATCATTGGTAATGTCCAGTCTAATATGGATATGTGGAAATATAGGTTAAAATAAAAAACAAGAATCTAAAAATAATAAGCCGATCTGCTTTTTCCTAATCTCCAGGTGTGACAAGGAGGTTGTCCCCCTTGGATTTCAGTATTCTTCTGACAATCTTGACAACAAACCCGTGAGATTTGGAGAGAGGACAGATTTTTCGCATCCCACTTGACTCATTATCCAGTCCCAGATCACCTAACCAGGTAACCAAGGATTCCTGCCATATGTGTTATCAAATGTGGTGGCTGCTTTACAGCTAAATTACTGATCAAATTCATACCAAATGATCCATTGAAAGTACCAACACAAGCTGTTAAATAAATGCATCTCCTGAAAAAAAAAAACCTCACTTTTGACATACTTAGTTGTACGTGAATATTATCTCTCTCTCTCTCTCTCCTGCAAGGCATGTATGACCATGTAAAACAAAAATGTGGAAGTACTCTATTTCATTTTATTTTTCATGTACAGTAGCATTCCCTTGATCTCACTTGTCAGCCAATGGGTAGATGAACATTTACACTTTTTTTCAGAGTTGTATCCCCCTGATGTATATCTATACAGCATATACACTATAATAACTCATTGCTGGCAATATGATGATGAGAAATAAAATATTATGGTGCACCAGGATTGCTGTGGTGGCTCGCCATGCATGAATGATTGAAGCCAAAACCAGTCAAAACCACATACATGTACAGCATTTTTGTAAGGTTGATCAGAACTACATTCATTTATCCTAAACATTTGAGATGTGGTGAATAACTGTCAGAAAGAGAAAAAGGAACATTTGGAACAAGAGAAAGAGAGAGGCAGAAATAATGGCTGTTACCTCCACAGATGAAATGACTGTGTGGGTGGATGTACATGTGAGTGCAGGCTGCTAGAAGCTGTGAGTGGGTAGTGGGTACTGAGTGGGAAGAGAAGAGCTCCTTTATTGAGATGATCAGCACCAAGGCCTGCTGAAAGGCAGTCACGCTTTCATGGCTTCTCTTTTGTTTTCTGCACTTGTACAAAGACAGAGTTCTAGGTAGTGAGGTTGGTTATGGATAGTGGATAGTGTTTTAATGCCTGCCTGCCATCGTCTGTGTACACGTGTATGAGTGAGGTCAGTAGTTGTTTTTCATTCCTATTATTTTCATGCAAAATCGTGATCTATCTAGTTACAAGACTGGACAGAATCATGATAGAATAGACTGAATAGACTGGACAGAAACAGCACATTAGGGGCAGAACATGTATGAAAAACAAGTTTCTAAAAAGCCTTAAAACTGAGGCAACTGATGAATGTAGTGCTGAAGAAGCTATTTGGTAGGAGCAGTGCCCGAAATTAATTTTTCAAAATGGTGGGGGAGTTCCTTCTTTAAATGCTTTACATAGGTGGGATTTATACACTTTGGAGGGGATACTTATGTTACTCGTGAGCTACAGGTGTTACTTGTCCTATTTTTTCCTCAGATTGTATTTCATTGCTCTCTTTGAACTTTTGCCATTCTCTGAACTATTGTTGTGTCTTTCTCCTTCTCCTCTCTTTGTGATCATCTCTTTAAACTTCATCAGTGTCCTTAGTCCATCCATGTAACCCTTTCGGGCAGTCATGCCTCATTCCGTACATGGTTCCAGTATAGCAGTATTGTTAATATTGCCTAAAATATTCTCCTCTAGCAACTTGCGTTTTAAGCTCTCGTTTTTTCTGCTAAGTTCGTGGCTCTCTGCTGGACGCTTAGGAGAGCTAGGTGAGTGACACATGCCACTATAACGATGAGGACTGGCCATCCTAAACACAGAGTATGCCAGGCAGACACACAGCTGACTACCTCACGGGTGAATGCGGTGGAAACAGGCACAGACATGCACTTGGGGTCTTTCTGTGTTGTACCCTCTCCATCAGTACTTGGGTTAAAGGCTTTTAAAGGCCCATCCAGCACTAATAACATAATTCCTGGATAAAGCTGCTAAGAAGCCTTATTTTATGCTGTCAACATCTTTTTACTTTTATGCCAAAAAATCACAAATGCGCATATTTCTCTGATGAAAAGCCTTTGAAGTCGCATTTACAGTACACCTTTGTTACACCTCTCCACTGAGAGCTGCTCTAATAAGAGCAGCAGGATTGCTGATTATGTTTTACTGTGAAGATCTACTGACAAAGAAAACAAGTTGCAGAGACCTTTTACATACAATATAACAACCATCTTTTTGTTAGGCCTTATAGGGAGCAACTTTATTCAGCTGTGGATAAAATTACCTGACCCTGAAATACTTTGGTTTGGTCATTCACAAGATAGTCCAGTTTCCCCTGCTCCAGTAAAACCAGCCTCAAGGCTAAAATGTGCTTTTGATCATGACAGAAATGTAGAATATAACCTGAAACAGTTAAAGGAATATGGGAAGACAGAGGAAAGCATGCTGTTCTGATACAGTTAAAGGAATAGTTTGACCTTTTGGGAAATGCATTTATTTGAGATGAGAGTTAGATGTGAAAATTGATATACCACTCTGATGGATCAATCTTAATCAATACAAAAATGACATCTATAAACATGCAACCTTACACATATGCAAGCCACACACTCATACTGTACATAAAGTATATGTACAGCATACACACATGTGCGCATGCGCGCACACATGCACACACACGCACACTCTCACACACACACACACACACACACACACACACACACACACACACACACACACACACACACACACTTAGAGGAACTATATCTTGCATCACTAAGCTCCTCTCCTGCTCTCTGGCTCCTGCAGTGAGACGCCCCTGAGAGCAGAGCTCTGCAATGCAGCATGTGTGACTCACACACACACACACACACACACACACACACACACACACACACACACACACACACACACACACAGGTAGCTGGTGGCGTGTAAAAGTGCTCAGATCGTAGGAGGGAGATGAGGAGTGAGAGAGGAGAGCAAAGTGAAGGATGAAGCCTGCTGAGAGTTGGTGGCGGAGGAGGAGGAGGAGTGAGTAGGAGGAGGTGGAGGAAGGTGAAGCGGGAAGAAGAAATTACAGGTGGGAGGAAGATTTATGGGTGAAAGGATGCAAAGAAGTCAGACAAAAGAAGAGAAGAAGAAGCAGATTAGAGCCATGGATTTGACAAATGGACTGCTTAATTGGCTCGTTGATTACCTTGTCTGGGCAGAATTTGTATGGCTGATGTGTTCACAGACAGTTTACCAGTCCTGCTTCATCTCTTTACACACATTCTGGACACACATTATGATACATGCTTGAATTGATAGGGGATGAATTGGCTTGAAACAAATAAAAAAATAAACCAGAGTATTTTCACAGCTGGCAAGTTAATCTTTAGGAAACTTTTGATTGCTGTATGAGTCATCATTAGATTTAGCTAATTACTATTTGTGTTGCAAGGAGAGTAATTAGTCTTCAATCTGCTGATATCTGCAAGCTCTTGTTTGATCATTTATTGAGCTAAGATAATTCATGTTAGTCTATGAAAACTCCCAAACAATACAAAACAGTAATTCTACAACACAATTAACAGAAACCACTGTGTTTAGTCGGTGAGCTGTAACTTCCATGTAAACTAATCAAACACATCAGCCTCTTCCAACCAGTTTGCATATTTTAGAAACGATACACTTATTTCTGGCGCTATTGGCTGTTATAACAAATTGAGCTCAAGAATTTCTTATAGTAACTTTTAATATGGCTTCAAGGGTTAAGAGGTATTTTGAAAAAAAAAAATGTTCTCCTCACTAAGCGCTCTTTCAGTTGGTACTGTAGAAGCAATGGGGGGGGATATAGAAACTTTTAGCCTTTGAATAAACATGCAATTGTACTTTACCAAGCTGTTCCTGCTATGTGACGAGTGACAGGTGCATATAAGTACCAAATCAAAATTTTAAATGTTTCTGTCCAACTCTTAATGGACAATTTTTATGTTTCAGCCAGACTATTAGATGGTTATTTTGAGGTCATGGAGATGGCTATGTGAAGTTGATGTGCTCTGTTTTGACTCTACCTCTAATAGTGTTTCCTTGCCAGTATATCTTCTTTCTATATTTTCTTTCTTCTTTTCTATGGATTCTGCCTTACTGGGAACATACGGTTGGAAATAGTTATAGTCACACTTTTCTCTCCTTTGATAATTGCTGTCAAGGTGCCCTTTAGCAAGGCACTAAACCCCCTGTTGTTCTGGTAGAGCAGCTCAGTGCAATCAACTTAAATGTGGTTATACTGGGCAATTTACAGTAGAGCCCGACCGATAAAGGATTTTTAAGGCCGATACCGATACAAATATTTGATGATTTAAAAATCCGATATTCCGATATATCGGCCGATATATATATATTTTTTTTAAAACTCCAGAAATGCAGAAAAAAAAACAACAAAAAACATTAGTAATTTGTAGTTATATGTATTATATGTATAGTATTATGATAATGCAGTTTAAAAATAAACTTGTTTGTTTTATTGTCTTAACAGAACAGAGGAACATCAAAATATATTAACGTTCTGATAAATAAAATGTATAAAAATATTCATTTATCAGAATCATTTGTCCTTTTTTTATGTTGATACCGATAGTTTGGAAAATGCCTAATATGGGCCGATCGGGCTCTAGTTTACAGTATAAATGTGTGAATTTGTCTGAATGTAAAGCTGGAAGTCATCACCTTTCCTTGCATAAATCAAGCTTTTAAAGAAAGAAATTATTCAAAAAAATACATAAATATGGGTTTCCTTTGCCTTTTTCTCATGATTAAAAATTTAATAATAACCCGGGGCGTCCTCTAGCTCACCCAGTAAGAGCCCGACAGTTCGCCCCAGTTCGCCCCATGTTACCTGCACCAGCGCAGGTTCGTATCCGACCCGCTGCCCTTTGCTGCGTGTCATCCCCCATCTCTCTCCCCCCCCTGTCTATCCACTGACAATAAAGGAAAAATGCCCCAAATAATAATCTAACAAAAAAAATATAAACTCAAGTCATAAATCAACATTTATTATTGCATATGCTTCTGTGGTCCATTCATCTCTCCTTCTCTGAGTAACCTCCTGAGCAACAGTTTTTAGCCCGACAGTCAAGGAGGAAAGGTATCTTGAGTGGTCTATTCTGAGGGCAAGTGAAGAAAATTGCACCCTGCAGCATCTGTACAAGGCTTTTACTTTGTTTTCCAGTAATACTGCACTAAAGCCTTGCATAACGGTAAAAAGTGCAACAGATTTACTGAATTATTTTCATAACCTCATAGCGACCCTGTGTTAGAAAATGCATCTTGTCACTGCTGATTCATTCTGGGGAAATGATCAATTTGCCAGTTGTGGTAGTTTCATTATGCAGTAGGTGAAAAGGAGCAGCGATATTGAACCTTTATACTCAGCCTTCTGTGGACTCGTAACACTTTCAGGACATCTAACAGTTTTAGGCTGCTGTATGTGGCATAAACTGCCTTAGTTAATGAATTAAGTTAGTGTTAGTGTGCACTGTAAAACAAATGAACCAATAATCACTATTCACACTCATACATACACACATGATGCTTAGCAACCACTTTGATAAGCAACTGTTGAAAACACATTTAAAAATAAAAAAAGGAAAGGAAAAAATATAATAGTAGCTAAAAACAATCCACTCAGAGACAGTACATTTTTCTTCTGTTATTTAAGCATGTTTAGTATGATTTATTATTAATTAATGAAAATAAATCAGTGGTTGGAGTGTTTGGATTATTTTCAAAACGTGTAGAGCAGTACTGTACATTTTGATCTTTAGCTAACATCGAATTGCTGATTACACTACTGTATAAGAAGAAGAAGAAGAAGAAGAATAAGGAGAAGTAGTGAGGGGGAATTCACTCTGTTCACTCTGTTAGTACAGTTGCACACACATTAAACACAGGCCTGAATTACAAACATGCTCAGGACCTATACATGCTATACACACTAATGGAGAGATGTCAGAGTGAGGGGGCTGCTCCTTGGAGGAGCACCCCTAGCAGTTGGGGGGTTGGTGCCTTGCTCAAGAGCACCTTGGCAGTGCCCAGGAGGTGAACTGGCATCTCTCCAGCTACCAGTCCACACTCGTACTTCGGTCCGTACGGGCACTTGAACCGGCTACCCTCCGGTTCCTAACCCAACTCGTTAGTTACGGACTGAGCTACTGCCACCCCCAATTGTAATACCTTAATAAGTTACAAGTCACTATCCAAAATGTCCAGTAGCAGCAGTGTCCAGCATCTGCTCACTATTCAACTCCATTCTTACCCGGCACAGAGAGAAAGAGCGTATCAGCATCAACCATCCCTCTGGCAAAGTGCCACCGGCTTTTTGCCAAGTGCAACAGACCTGCTGTCTACTGGCACGCTCAACGTCACATCGCCATCTCATACAGTCGCGCTCCTCACTGGACACAATGCCTTGAGGACAGTATATTATCTGGACAATATACATGTATATCGTCTGATATCCTGTGATCTACAATGTTCTGCTCTTTGCTCCTTTCCGTCATTTTCTTTCTAAATGGATCTTGACAAGACTCTTCTTTTTAAGTTTCTTCTCCTCTTCTCTATGTTATCAACCCTCTGCACTTCTCTCCTTCACGCTCTCTGCTCGTCATACTCACATTTTTACATCATACCCTAAACCAGTGTTTTGTTTTTTCACAATGGAGCAATGCATAGCATGTTAATTAGTAGGGATGAGATACTGTACTGCATTGCAGCCCCAGTTTGTGTTTCAGGCAATGTTTCACATAATGTTGACTTAAGCCTCTCTTTTTTTTTTAAGATTATGTTTTGGGGTTTTTCCGCCTTTAATTGATAGGACAGCTAGTTAGAAAGGGGAGAGAGAGGGGGAAGACATGCAGGAAATCATCACAGGTCGGACTCGAACCCTGCTCTACCAACTGAGCCAACCCAGCCACGCCTAATGCCTCTCTAATCTCTAAACCCAGCATGCTGAGTTTTCATAATGCTTGGTAATGGCCCCAATTGTCTTCAGGCTTTAACCCGGCAGGTGGTGCTATTTCATTCACACATGCCAAGTCTATGTTCTGTATGTTTGTGAGGAAGGATGAGCTATCCTTCCTCACAAACATACAGAACATAGACTGAACACTGTTGCACACAGCTCAACAGGCCTTCAGGAAGCCAGGCTACACTTCCCCCCCCCCACACACCCATGAATCACAGCTGACACCCTGAGCTTGGCCACCAGTCAGGATGATCTTGTTGGGTCTGGAAATCAGCCACGGAGCTCAAAGTGACCTTCATCATCAGACAGACAGCAATGAGACATAGCATTAGGACACCAGTCCCATCTCTGTATTTTATGACTGTGTTAATATTGAGAGTGCTCTTCAATGGAGGCTCGAGGAGGGACACAGTGGTGGAACAAGCAACAGATGGGTCAATGACTGTTAAGGAGCGATGCAAAATATTCCGCTGTGGCTTTTAAATAGAGACTGAGTGAGGAGACTGTGCAGTGGACTCTCTGTAGAGGTTTCATTCACACTGATGTTCCCTTCAGAGCTGAGTCATGCAAAGCTCCATTGACTCCTGACTCTGATCCATTTAAGCTGCAAATGGTTTACAGCCGTCACATATTCTCCTCAGTTCTATTCTTTCTGTCGGTTTAATGCATTTCTGCTCCTCTGTGCTCTATCATTGTGTTATTCTATTCCAGTGGTTCTCAGCCTTTTTTGTGTGACTAGTGCAGTGCCCGTATGGAGTGCGTGCCTGTTCAGAACGGGCTGATTGCTTGGTTCCCAGTTTTTTTTCCCCCAGGACTTTCTCTCAAACATGTGACACAAAATGCAGTTATGAAACGCTTTGTTCCCAGTATTGCTGGTTGCAGCGTTGTCGGGTGGTGTGCCCGTTCGAAGCGTTCTAGAGAACTACTCATCTGATGGTAAATGGTAAATGTACTGCATTTATATAGCACTGTTCGCCCCTCATTGACATCAGCCAACATGTTCCAAATATTTTTAATGGATTTTAAACTGGTTGTTATTTAACACTATTAATTATGTATAAGAGAGTATTGCAACATTTTTAATTACAAAACAATGTTAATCATTGAATTGTCTGTGTTTGGGCTTTGTCTGTTTTCAGCCACGCTAGCGGCATGGCTCTAGTGATGGCAATGTCATTCTGTTGGTCAGTTGGTAGGTCTACTATAGTCCTGACTGAAACATCTCAACAACTGTTGGATGGATGTTCATGGTGATCCCTTGACTTTTCCTTTAGCACCATCATGAAGCTGACATTTTTGGATTTAATTAATCTCAAGAACGATTAGATGCATTGCTATACATTTACGAACAAACACAAGATGAATTGTAACAACTTTGGTGATCCCCTGATCAGGTCAAAATGTCAATTTGTCCAGTACTGGTTACAGTACCAGTTTATAACCAAAACTTTCCCATTAGCCTCAGCTGTGCTTTGTGTTGGTAATTAATTGGTTCTTTTGACAATATATACTAAAGATCAGCTTTAAACTACTTTTTAATACTTACCTCATAAAATATATTTTCTTTGATTAGTATTCTATGCTTTTCCATTAAGTGTATTCTATTCCATTCTATTCTTTTCTCTAATTGTGCAGACAGAAAGCCATAGTACAGGTATTGAATGGATTGTGAATGCAGTGACTAGTGCTCACTGTAGCAGTACCTTGGTTATTGACTCCTGTTTTCTCCAGCAGACTTCCCTTCAGTCTCTGTGGACTGCAGAGCTAAATGACAAATTGCTCCTTCACACATCCCCTTATGCACAACTACACAGACTGCTCAGCAAATGCTTGAAGTACCACCAGCCACAACCCTTCTGCAACAATCATGAATTCCTTTTTTTAAAGCATTTCCTTTCTTTGGGTCATCTTGTAGGCTCACGTTTGTCTTTTTCTCTCTCAGCCCTTTGTTTATCTCCGTTCTTTTACACCAATGGCGCATTAATTTGAAGGCAAATACTGCCTCAAATAAACATTATTGATTATATCAATGTCAATATATAGGAAGAAAGTGGAACAACATAGACAATAAAATATAATCAAAATGGTCAACAGACTTAGATAGCTAACTCAATTATCCACAGAAAAGGAGCACAGCCTGAGTTAAGGACCTCACATACACAACCTTGTGTATTGATCTTACGGTACATTAAAACCATTCATCTGTTTCCCCCACCTTCTGCCCAATATCGTCCAAGAGATCATTGAATCTTATTGCCTGTTCCTGCCTCAGGTGATTTATGTGGGTTGATCAATATTTTTCTCCCCTTTGCATCTGCTTGATCTCTTCTCTAGGCTTTTCTGATCAATCATCTGCTCTCAACATGGGATTTCATGTGCATGTAAGGTTCTGGTCAACACTGGAAATACTGGAAAGTTGTACAGATCACAATGTCCTTCCAAGTGTAGTGAAATGTGACATTTGCTGTTAGATTATCAGACAAAATTACGCGCAACAGCTACATGATTCAGACTCTTTGTCTAACGCAGAACTGGATTTTATCAGATTGAGCCAACTTTACATCCCTGCAACCTTGCTTGAGTCACACACATCCAAGGTCTGCTCTTTTCTTTTTCAACCAGTTGTGATTTCCACCTGGGCCACTGGCTATATGAGTCATTACACACTCACAAATCAATAGGGTTTAATCTAGTGGCTGTCACCTGCCTGCTAACACCCGAGGACAGTATTTCACACAACCGCCTACACACAAACTCACACAAGCGCAGATGTCCTTTCAGAATTGTTGACAGTGAAGCTGCAGCAGGGATTATGACTGACAAAAAGAGATTTGTGAATGTGACAGATGCAGCATGTCCTAGACCCTCCTCTGGTCTGCACACTGTTCATTCTCCTTTATGAAACATTGCTAACATTGCAGTTAATAACACTGACGTGCTGAGTTTTGACCATACCTCGCTTTTTCTCCTCCCTCCTCAATCCCTATATGTCTCTCAGCCAGAAGGAGAGACCCCACACCTTGCCCACCCTCCCCTGCTGCTAGCTAGCACCAGCATGGCAGACAGTCGACAGCCAGAAGACGGTGCCCCTCAGTGGGACCCATCAGGGGGTCAGGAACCCACTGGCACCCATGGAGCCAATGGCTACTCTTCCTCCGCCTACAGGACCTGCCAGCCTGGTGGGCCCCCCCACATGGCCACAGACTCTTACTCTGCCAGGGAAAATGGCTTCAATGGGGATCTTACTGTTGCCCCCGCTATAACTGCAGGTAAGCCATGTTTATAATATTCTGATTTTTCTGTTTTACATGTCATCAGAGGCTACTGGCATCTACTTGCATTGATGGATTGCTCAAATAAGAGAGTGAGATGGGTCAGTGGGCATGTTGCATTATAATCACTGAAGAAGAACTTTGTGCAAATTTGCACCGGTTTGTTGTGTTGGGATGGAAAATATTTACTGTAAATTGTAAAGATGGAAGCCCATTTCAGCCAGGAGGGAAAAGTAAAATAGATGAGGCCCCACTTATAAGTCATAATTTTGACTGACAAAGTACGTTTTTGGAGGCATTTCATGCCTTTACTTGTAAGTTGACAGTAGAAAGATGGATAAGAAATGACATACAACAAAGGTTCTCAGCAGGACTCAAACCAGGGGACATTGTGGTTTATGGTTGCTGCTCTAAAACCCTAGACCACCAGGGCACCCCTAGAGAGTCAACATCTTGACTTGTTATATCATAATGTATTATGTTTTCATTTGCTCATTCTGAACTTATCATCTGTTTTTTTTTTCTTTTTATGGCAGAAATGGACTTCCATAGCTTTTTAATTTCATCCCTGGTATAGGCCTTGAATAAATTACATTCTTTTTTTTACAAATTAAATGAAACACGGAATGCAATGCACTTTTATGTATATAAATCTGGCTCATGATATACACAACTAAACATCATGCTTTAAAGATTAGAGGTGCATTTCGCAAAATCTGATTTAGAAGCATCACATCAGTAGCACTGCAGTTGAGATACATGTGATGGGCCATCTTTTTAAAAAATCAAGATGCAAGCACAGATCACAGTTTAGCCAGCTAATACACTTCTGTCATTTTGTGTCCAGAGGTGCAGGGTGGGGGGGTTAGTGCGCTGAAGTGAAGGGGACGGGATGAGGAGGAGGGAGGAGCGAGCTAGTCTTCGTTTTGTTTGAAAATACTTTGAACGTCAACAAGAAGTAACGTCACCCAACATCGCTTAGAGCACCTTTAATGGAAAGGAAAGTCCATACCTGTCTGTGTTTTTTAGTACTCAAGTGTATGTGTGATTTGGGCTTGTGTGTGTGTGTGTGTGTGTGTGTGTGTGTGGGTGTGTGTGTAAGTATGTGAGTGTGAGTGCATGTGTAAGCTTTGTCTACGACTTTTGACAGTGTTTGGTGTTATGTGATGTGGTTTTATGTGTGTATGTGGGTCTCTGTGCTTGATAGTGGTGTGTGTTCTGTCTCTTCTTGTGCGTGGGTTTGCAGCACTCTCACTAGAATCACATACTGTTATTAACGCTGCTATAATTAACACAAAATCTGTCTATCTACTCCCTTCCCCCCCCATCCCACTCTCACTCCCACCTTGGAGACAAGAACAATAATGTACCAATGGTGTAACCATGGAAACGGTTCCCCTACAATTCACTTTGCCAGGGCTTTTGTTCTTTTCGCCTGTAGCTTGCCACAGACAAGACCATTTTGCATGCGTTGACAAGCCCAATTAACCTTCCACCTCCCGCTTATTAGGGCTTAACTGACACCAGTTTTGAAGGCTAATAACAGTATTTTTGAGTATAGCTGCTCATTGTCATTTGACCATTGATGCCCTCAATGCCCATCTTTAGTTATTTAGTTTCATTTAGTCTTGATCAAATTCTCTAGTTTAAAGTGTTTGAAAAAAAGACTCTTCTCCTCAAACACTTTTATATTTTGTTATATTATAATTACATAATGACACTTAATTCAAGAAAACACTCAAATCAGGCTGATTTGGAACAAAAACTGCTAATTTGAATTATTTTGTAAATATATATAAATTTCCCCAATGTAAATAACAACCAATTATATGTCAACAGCTGTAACACTTATGTTACAATGTTGAAAAAACCTGTGACCAATGCTTTTGCACATTTATCTTCCTATCGTACTTGTGAATGTATTTTGTTTCTGTTGGCCAACTGTCACCACAAATGGGTCAAGTTTTCCAGTAAACATAATATGTGTGGGTAGACACCTGTAAATGTAAAAAGTTACATTTCAGACTCCAGGCTGTGACAGAACAGTAACAAAACAAATTGTACAACAACTCATCTGAAGCCTTTTATGTTTTATATAACTAATATTATTACCCTGTGGCCTGCCCTTTAGAACAAACTGCAGTTTTATTTTTTGAAAAAATGACTTTCAGTTCAACTCACATTTCAGTGTTTTCATTTTTATCAAGCAAATTTAGATTGAGTCAAGTTGTGTCTGGTGAATATAGTCTGCATATTAATTTGACTGTCCTTTTGGGATTTGTGAAAAAATCTTATCTTGTCCAAGCGTCACATATGTGAAAGGAAGAATCTTTACGCTGTCCCATCACATCTTTTCAGCATAGTTTTTTTTTATCTCAAATGCAACTGATACGCTGATGAATTTGGAAGTAAATCAGTCATGGGGAGCGCATTGTATCTCTGCATTGCTTTGCATACGAACAGAATGGTTTTTTTCCCTACCAGGGGTGTAGTGGTAAAAAAAGAGATGGGTAAACTATAAATTCTGTTATCAGGTGGACAACGACATGGTCGACAGTAAGGTGGGCCACGGCCTACCGGTGTATGTGCATCCTGATGACATCGCTATAGGCTATGATTTGATAGTGGTACCAAGGGTATCACTGGTTGTTCCCTCATAGGTCACACAATTACTATTCAATTCAAACATTAATTCTCTCTCGAATTGTCCTGTCTCTTTTTCTTCATTCTCTGTTTGTCTTACCTCTTTTTCTCCTCTTTCCTCATCTCCTCTCTCTATCTCCCTCCTCTCTATATCTCCTCTCTCTGTGCTCTCTGCATCATTGTCTGTCTCACCTCTGTCTGTAAAATGAAGTTAAAATGGAGAAAAGACAGCTTAGCACACCACATCCTGTCAAGTAGCCAGTCACATTATAAGGCCTATAGGCTAACACATTCAGACAAACCATTAAAATAAATTATTTAGCATGCATTCAATGTTTAGGTATCCAGTCTGAATGCTATAGCCTATCTACACCTTTAAGTTAATTGACTTAATACTGTCTCTGTGCCAGTACCATTTCGAGAAGGGCAAGGGGGAGGGGGTACTCCCCCGTCAATCATTTCAAATGGTAGCTAGTCAGAGTAAACTAGCCCATTTATTTCTCTAAGGACTTTATTATGTCTGGGATTTGAAGCCATGTAGCATCATCCACAATTAGTTATGAATACATTGTAGCCTACGCTAGATTGTGTTTGGTGAGCTAATTATGATAAAATAAACTCTATTTCAGGCTACACCGTAAACGCGGTTGGTTAATATTATTATAACATTAACTAGCTGACAAGCTAGTCAATCATGTATTTATATATATCTTATATTTATATTGTCTTTCTGTTTTACTTTGTCTCACAATGCTGAAGGTTTTTTTTTTTCTTCTCTTATTCTCACATGTTGAAAGTAAGAGCCACAAAGTCTGGCAACGTAATATGTACGCTGAACAGATAGGGACTACAAGGTCACCCTAAACTATCTGTTATTTCTCCCTGAATAGTTGAGACTTCTCACATAGTTGAGATAAACGGGATGTCTAAACCTTGGGGTAGAAAGTGGTACAGAGGGGAAGAAGTGAGTTGGCTCCTGAATGTCTGACTATGTTTGATTGTAAGAAATGTGTGAGTCATGTTTAGAAAGAGGGGCATGCCTTTTTTATCTCACTGGAGATGCATATATACTGTGTGCTTTTTGTTATTTGTTGAAGAGACCTTTCACACCAGAGCTGCGTGACTTTTGTGAACCGTGTGCTTCCTGCATTTGCAAATGTAAATAAATACTCAAAGACCAAACTTTGGTTTAATCCTCAAATCGTCCTTATTTGTTCCATCTGGTGTTTTTGATACGCACTCCTGCTGCTAACAAGAAAAACTTCCACTACAGAATCTACCGTGAACCAAATTAACCTCAAAAACATGAAGTTTAGTACTGTTTTCCGAGCTCGCTCACTTTGGGCTTGTAGCCGAGGCCGTCTGTCTTGACGCCGCTTAAAAAACTGGCAGATATCCATTTTAAAAATCCATTCATTACATGAGACGCAATGTAGTGTAGACTAGTGACTGACGAATCTTTGATGCAGTCTGTTGCTTCCTACTGGCTACGCAAGAGATTGGTCAACACTGACAGTCCCATAATGCAGCGCAATATGGATAGACTTCATCTTAGGTTTAACAACCTATGAAACTAATAATGAACAATATGAAACTAAAACGACATAAGCTTAATTTAGAATGACTTAGGAACAATAGGCTATTTAGAGGTGGATAAACGCTATTTAGAGGTGGATAAATGCAATTTAGAGGTGGTTAAATGCTATTTCCAAATTTCGGGAGGTGCGTAAATGGCGTTTATGTGCATTTAGCCTCCATTACATCCCTGGTCCCTACAGTGTATGCAAATGTGTCTAGGGCCACCTAAAGTTGCGTTTATTTTTGGCCTATACAATTTCAACATCTTTGCTTATCAACGAGTGTCACCCATTGAATCCATTAGGACAAGACCAACAATTCTGCAACAAAAATAATCTGGTGAATTTCTGCCAGTGAAATCAAGCAAGTTGTGTCTTAAACACATAATGTATCTAGTAAATAACCTGCTAATTATCCGGACCACCCCTTGTTAAAGATGACACACAACGCCTGTCACATTGCTTCAATGCACTGCGCTCTAATAAAAACGAGAGGCTATCTTTTGGCCGGTGGGCCGACATAATTGGCAACTGCAAAGGCTTCATTATGTTCCTCTGGGTCATTATTAGCACATATCAAATATATGAAAGCTGTAAACAGCCTGCTTCCAACTTCAAAGTAATGGCTTGAAACTGATGTCAACAAGAAAACAGTATTTTTCTCTCTGAGAGGGGAATGCCAATGATCTACTGTAAGTTTTAGCCCAGCATTTATAACTATGCTTTCACTCCCATCTCATTGTCCTCATCAGCAAATGGAACTAACTTGGATATCATATAAATTCTTTCATAAGATTAAGTAAGAGGATTACCAACAAATGTCTCCACTATCAGTTGATGTAAGTGGAACATAATTCTAAAACAATGGCTAAAAATGCACAGCAGTATAATATTGATAAAATAAATGATTTCCAAATGAAAGTTGCCTTGCACTTGTAGACAGTAATTAGTAATAATAATAATGACCAATGTATGTTTTCCAATGACATATCGTCTCAGCAGCTGTGTAACCAAAGCTACGTTTGTCTGCAGAGCATCTTGTCAGCATACATTAACATTGCTCCAGAGCAGGTCAGGGCGGGAGTAAGTGGGCCAGGATGGGTGACAGAAGGGCTGATGCTGGCACTCAGTAAGCCTTCTCTCCCTGTGAAAAGCTCTTCAGACACAACAAGAACTATTGGAGCACGAAATTGCCCTCTTGACATTCCTGTGAGACAAAGTTGAAAAAGCCAGTCAGCCTTGCTGAAAGTGGTCAAGAGAAAGAGTTGGAGAGAGGGAGAGAAAAACAAAGTGAGTTAATAGAAATAGAAACAAATGCAAAAGGTGGTTGAGCTTATTCTAGAGAGTGATTGGCTTGCATAAATCGAGGAAGTCCTTGTGTTATATTAGGGATATTGCATTGACTGATGTCTATGTCATTGAGCTGAAGCAAGTAACTGGGCATACTGTCAAGAAGCCTGGACAAGATTTTGTTGTTGTTAAAGTCTCTCAATCTCATCACCCTAAACCAGTATTTTTTTGCTGCAGCAGAGAAGAGATTTGACCAAATGAAGCTCTGGTGTGAAGTGTTGACACAAACAAAAAGGGACAAATCCAAAGTTTGAGGATGTCTGAATCACAACTTTGCCTCAGAGGGTTTTACAATGTGTAATACAAGTCTTCTATTCTTAGACCCTAAATTTGGATAAGAAAATACTTAACAAAAAAACAAATGAACAAACTTCGGACAGAGCAACAGTGGAGGGATTATTCTTCCAAGGTAGAAAAATATGCAATAGATTTCATATATTCAGAGAAGACAGAAGTAGAAATGGAAAATGAATATACAGTATGAAGAAACGCAAAGACAATATTAGGTAAATAAAATACAAACATATAATATTAAGTAAATATTAAAGATGCTCTAAGTGATGTGACACGTTTTTTAGGCTACAACATTTTTCGTCACATACAGCAAACATCTCCTCACTATCCGCTAGCTGCCTGTCCCCTGAACACACTGTAAAAAAAACGCAGTCTCTGTAGACATCCCAGGCTCCACAAACGGCAACAAAAACAAGCCGTGCCAACCTGCATAACGAACCATAACAAATAGTGTTCCAGCCAATAACCGACAAGAAGGAGCTGGTTGAGCAGTGTGTTCAGGGGACAGGCAACTAGCGGATAGTGAGGAGATGTTTGCCGTATGTGACAAAAAATGTTGTAGCCTAAAAAACGCGTCACATCACTTAGAGCACCTTTAAGAGCAATTTAAGGGTTTTGTAAAAGTAGTCACCTCTGAGAATGTGGCTACAATAATGGAGTAGAGGAAGTGGTTTAAAAGTAAAGCTGAACTAAATCTGAATTACATTGGGACTGAAATCAGTAGACCACAGTCTGTTGCTATGGCAACACACATTTTGGGTGCCGGCTGGTATCATACCAAATGGCACTCCTGCTCTCTCTGTGCCCTCTCAGTTCTGCTGTGTGTGTGAATGTGTGTGTGTCTGTCTGGCTGGCTGTGTATTGCATTGACTCTGGGCTTCCAGTCGTAGTCTCCGCTCAGAGAGGGAGCGTTCTCAGCTTCAGTCTGCCTGTCATACAGGTAATACACGCTTTTACTTCATTGGGAGACTGTGTCTGTGTTTAGGTACGCAGTTACATTACATTGTTGATTATGGATGTAGATACACAGATATGATGTAACCTTTCTGTATATCAAAGGCTATCTAACAGCTATTTGTGCATGTGGGTTATTCTCTTGTCAAAGCCAATGAAAGGCAGGCTGCTATGTCATTTGACATCACTCTGTCAGAGACGTGCTGAGACAACCAGACCAGGCTAGTTGTTATCACTGCCAGCTAGCTTTGTGGATGTGACAAGGTCATTTTTTTTTTTTACAGTGCTATTGCTACGTGCTTTGTGTGCATTTTTGTGGATTTGTTCGGAAGACTAAGACTGCATGATGCCTGATTGAACCGAGTGCCCTCAATGTTACTTTTGAAATTTGTCCCTTTTTAAGTGTGTGTTTGGAAAAGAGACAGCATTTTTTTACCCTCCCAAGGAATATGCAAGAAGCCTCTTTCGAATAACAAGGGAGTAGTCCGCTAGAATTTTCTATCTTGTTTTTTTCAATTTCTGATCTCCACATAAAACTTTCAAAACATTACTTTGATCAGTTTTAAACTTGAACATATGCTATATATTATTACAGTCAACACATTTGTGAAGAAAATAATTCAGCAAAGGCTGCATTTTTCTAATGACACCAACACTAACTAAACGTGAAAGGTGATCCAGATGATAAATGTTTGAAATTCCAAAGACATTATTTAAAATCCTGACAGAATTCAGATGTTTCATATCCTTAAGAAAATTTGGGCGAATAGAAAATGCCCTTTTTTGAACATGATGAGTCAGGAGCCACATATTGTTATTCAGCTCATTTCTCCTGAGAATTTCTTTTAGAATAGCTTCCGAATTGGGCGCCCAGATAGCTCAGTTGGTAGAGCGGGCTCCCATATATAGAGGTTTACTCCTCGACGCAGCGGTCATT
Organism: Sander lucioperca; assembly: GCF_008315115.2. Classification (NCBI taxonomy): domain Eukaryota; kingdom Metazoa; phylum Chordata; class Actinopteri; order Perciformes; family Percidae; genus Sander; species Sander lucioperca. The sequence continues at coordinate 14,078,196 of NC_050180.1, forward strand.
CCCCCCTCTCTCCCCTTTCATGTCTTCAGCTGTCCTGTCAAATAAAGGCATAAAAATGCCCAAAACATAATCTTAAAAAAAAGAATATCTTCCGTATATATGTTTACTAATTGCTTTGAGAGATTTTGAGACTTGCCATGGACAACATTACACAAACACACCTGGAGCATATTGTGTTTTTCGTGCCATGCCTTAGTTTAAAGGAAAGCAAGTTTTTCCCAATATTTTAAAAAGTCTCAATTTGGAGGTGTTGTCTCACTCAGAAAACTAGTGAGTATTCACACAATCTGACCCCTGGGCTAAGCTTTAGGTGCTGTTATTTGATGTCACAACCACTAATTGGGTTTGGTGTTGACACCTTTCAGCTCTATTTTCCATTGTCTATTGGAAGAAAGGGATTTTGACTGGAAGCAGTGAATAAGTGGTACATGTATATTGCACTTTGCTATTGAAAATGGGATATGGCTGCTTTGAGTTGGTGAGTGGGCTGTGTTAAGTGTTTCCGGAAGATGTGTGTGTGTGTGTGTGTGTGTGTGTGTGTGTCTGTGTGTCTGTGTATCTGTGTGTCTGTGTGTCTATGTGTCTGTGTGTGTGCAATTGCATGTGTGTATGCCTGCTAGCTTGTTTGTGTTGATGTGTGGGCGATGTCGAATAGAAAAGGGTCCTGAAACAGCAGCAGTAAAAGCATCACCCAATCCCACATAACCATTGTTAATATGCATTGCAAATGAAGGCTGGTTTGATTAGAACTCTACAGTACCCCAATGCATGCGTTATTTAAACTGATACATACAGACAGGCAGACAAATGTAAGCTTAAATGTAGACACTGTAGAACAGTTCAGTAAATTGTCCTTGTTTGGCTCTCAATTTGGGGAAAGACTGATGAAAAAGCTCTATTTCTGCATGAAAACACATGCATACATCATTGTCACAGATTTAGCTCTTTCTGCAAAATTCACCTACTCTTTGCTCTTAGTAGGTATAAGCGTGATCCTTTTCCTACAGTACTGTCCTTGTTTAGCTCCCACTGCCCACCAGTGTCAAACAGCCAGACAATGTTGACAGCTTTTTTCTAAATGTTGACACTACTATTATCATGAAGAGTGTACATTACATATTACTTAGGTTTTAATGGAAAAGACTGAATTCAGTATTGCATTTTACAAATGTTAAATACCTGCAAGCTGAAATTGCATTTAAGTGTCTCCTTTAAAAAAAATGTTATATTAGATAAAAGAGAGAAAATGTCGAAAACAGTTGGATTCAGCCCAGATTGGATTTTTTTTTTTTTAATATGAATTAAAGTGTTCACATTTAGTTTGGCAATAGCTAAATAATCCAGGTTTCATTTTTAGTCTGCACTTGTTTAGGAATGCTGGGTTTCCATAGCGACAATCACAGCCTTCACCAGCAGCTCCAGCATCCCCGCAGTTGTGGCAACAATTTCAGCTCCCTCATACTGACTTGTATTGCAGGTTTTGTTTTACAGTAAAATTAAATGGATGGAAGATAAGATTGTTGTGTTTTTTTCAGAATTTTTTTAAGTGTTTTGATATTGATAAACCCCATGAAAGTTGACTGAGCTACAGGCTGTCCTCCAGCAACATCCTGCTTCACATTCTCACACAGATTGAAACCTGGAAGCTGCCCTGTACAAACCACAGTGCACCGATGTACTGGAACAGCTGGAGAGTTGCTGCATCTGTTTTTCCAGTCTTGGGATTTAAACCAAATTAATTTCTTAAACTTTCCAACTTTGGTCACTTCTTCTAAATGTTTTGTGTGTGTGTGTGTGTGTGTGTACGTGTGTGCTTGTGTGTGTGTGTGTGTGTGTGGGGGGGGGGGGGGACTGCGTGTGACTGTATGTGTCTGTGTTCAGAGCAAGTTTCAGCACGGATCGTGCAGGAAGTGACGGCAGAGGCAGTGGCGGTACTGAAGGGAGAGCAGGAGACTCAAAGGCTGCCATCAGGTAAGCCACACACACACACACACACACACACACACACACACACACACACACACACACACACACACACTCGTACACACACACACACACACACACACTTGTATTTGTGCTGCATTCCTTTTCCATCCAGTGGTTACAGGGGGCTGTAGCCTGTCCCAGCTTGGCATTGTGCAGGGTACATATTGGATAGGTTGCCAGTCACCAATTCACTTAACCTGCACGTGTGCGAGGAGACCAAAACACCCATTGGTTTTGCTATTTAAATATTGCAGCTAGTCAAACTACATGAATAGAAAAAGGATCACACTCAAACGAGCCAGGTCTATCATTCAGAATTCCCCTTTTTTATCATGGGAAGACAGCATGTTTACAAAGTAAATAGTCATTCCTGGTAAGCATACACCAAACCCAGCACAGAAGAGATTGGGGAGAGATGATAATAATCCCTACCCCAATGTGAACCTAGGCCTAAAACCTACAGCTGTAGTTGCAGAGACAACAGGGTGTCTGAGTATTTTGTATGAGTATGGCAGTTGTCTGCCTGAGCTAACTCATGCTTTGCTGTATTTGCTCACCTCACCAAAAGAAGACTTTGGCTGTTTTGGGGAGTTAGTGAGAATAGATGAGGCAAGAACCGACTTTACATAGATTTGGTAAAACAGCATTATACAAATAACAAAATTAAAGGGAAATTAAAAGGATTTTTTTTTGTTCCAGAAGGATCTGCATGAAGTCTGATGAATTGCCTCAAGTGATGTCACTTATGTCAGCTGAAGACTACACGTTTGAAAATGTAAAAAATCTGGGAAATGTCAGCCAACTCCATAACTCATTAGCTGCTGACATAACACACCCCGAACTTTTACTACTGTCGGTGGCCAACTAGCATTGTGGGTTAATGTAGGCAGCAGATATTGACAAGGAATAAGAATGTAGAATACAAAAGATGATATCTCTGGTTCTGCTGCATCAATTTTAGTACTTTATTAAACTGACCCTCGGGGGTCCGACAATGTTTACAGTTTAGTTCACTGGTAGCTGATGGGCAGCATGACAGGGTTGCAGAGGCTGATATGCCCTCATTCATCCACAGCTTTTGATGATAATACTGTTTCTTCTTCAGTGTGGATCTAGCCCTTACTTGTACCTGTGTAGCTCTTGATTTTAAGTGAATGGCCGCAGATGATCCATGTCCTTTACAATATGTGATTCATATGACTATACAGTTTCTTCCTCTTCCTCTATGTTCCTTTGTAGTTGAAGACACTGCAAATTTGCCTCCCTCTCCTCCCCCCTCACCTGCTGCGGAGCACTTTGGTCCTCTGGAACAAGGTAGGCCAAGAATATGATTGGAGTGTTTTTATGGGAGTATGTCTCTAATGGAGGAGAGTGTAGTTTTCTTCCTTTCCATTAAGAAGCCCTGCAGTTTTGTGATCGCCACCACATTGGGGTACTGATGTTGGTTGGCTCTGGGGCTACTCTTTAATCCCCCCTCTCAGGACATACCCCACTTATAGGGGACAAACCACACATTGGTACCCATTCAAGAAACCTGTACATACCAGAGTTGCTAAAAGCAGGAACATGTTCTCCATTTTTCAGACATCCATTTCTTTTTAAATCCTGCTTTCTCCTTATCATACACCTAGAACAGATACAATTTGTATCTTCATAGTCATCGCCATTTATCTCTAAAAGAAAGAAGCGCTCACATGCATGATCACCTTGTTACAACAAGTGCCCTCTTTTTTTATCATCCTCTTCTTCCATTTCCCTTTCTAACATCCACACCTCATCTTCCCACACACTAATATGACAGCCAATTTACTGTAGGTAACCCTCCGACTTCTTGTTGTTTGTCTTTTTGGTTGAATTATTTCTTTTTGCATGTCTGATCATGGTGTTGTGTTTTACTGTGATTGTCCCCTGTCAGTCTTTTTTGTATGTGTTTTTTTGTGGGTGTATATGGCTATGGCTACAGATCAGAGTTTTAGCTCTATAAACATTACTTGAAGACATAGCTGCTCTCAAGCTAAAGCCAAAGACTGAAGCTAATTAACTAATATAATAAAGCCACTGCTACAAATGCAGTGTAGATGAACTTAATCATCTTGGTGTGTGTGTGTGTGTGTGTGTGTGTGTGTGTGTGTGTGTGCGTGTGCGTGTGCGTGTGCGTGTGCGTGTGCGTGTGTGTATGTATTTGTGTGTGTGAGAGCTATCTATTACAATATGCAATAACTGAAAATGCATTAGCTTTTACCTTAGTTGTTTTTTAACCTTGTGACACACTTTGATTCTTTATCTTTGACTTCTGAATTTCTTTTTAAGCAATGCAGTGATTTTTGTGCAGCTGCCTGCAAGAAATGGTTGTACAGTGTAGATCTTCAGTCTGCTTCATGCTTGGCCTGTGTCTTCATGTCTGCTCAGTCTGCATTCTGGCTGGAATGTAATGAGGAGAGTCTGTAGGTGGGTCAGCCATGCAACAAATACAGATGGTCAGTTGTGGTAACATTGTTTTTGTGGACAGTACAGTATAACAAGTATGGACTGATTTGAGGTCATAGGAGTTTCCTACATAAGGTTACAGTGTTGCGTGTTCTTGACCAAAAAGAGTGGTCAGAGGTTTAGTTATTTGGGATGTTGTTGGGGCCATGATACAAAACAAGTAGGTACTGAAAGGCTCATTCATCTCAAGACCTTAGATATGGTGTTCTTTTAAGTAAGACTTACTCTTTGTTGTAAAATAAGGGTTAGATGATGTCTTTGACTCGATCCTGAGATTTGTAAATGTATAAAGGTTTGTACGTGTAGTAGCAGTTGCAAAACACACATTACTGATTTTGTAACAACTACAACTACTGCTGTATTAGTCTTATAACTGTTGTTATTAGTGTTTGTGTCATTTGTCTGTTACTTAATCTTTCATACGTGAAGCAGTTTGTAGTGTTATCTTCCTCCAACGTTGCCAAACGATGCAATATTCTAATTCTCTTTGTCCCAGAGTATGGCTGGCCCCCAAAGCTTTGTCAACTTTGAGTTGCTTATTAATGTCTCCTTGTCAACGTCCTGTGTGTTATGTTTTTCTTGCTTTCAATCAAGCTTTGTCTTCTTCTTGCATTCCCCTCTCTGGTGACCCTCTCTCTTTTTGTTGGCCATTTTAGATTTGTCTTCTTTTTTTTTCTTGTTGTCATTTTTTCCCCCTCAAGCTGTATCTCCCTTTTCACTGCAAAAAATGTCCATCTTAAGAGGTAACTTGAGGATTTATCTAGTGAAGAACATGATAATCATTTAACAGTTCCTAAATATTTTAGGACCACAGCTGGCCCCAGTTAAACTGCTAATTTAGTATGACCTCCTGTTCAATCAAGTATCTTCTCTCGCTATAAATTCCAACTGATGACCTCAGCCAAAACAGTATTGTTCCAATGGTCCGACTAAGACATTTCTAAGTTAAGATACTATCCTTCCATGGCAGGTTTTTATTTTATTTTCTACGCAATTTAATTCTGCATATCAACAGATGCCAAAACGCTAAAAACAACCTTAATACACATAGCAAATGTATATGGTGTAGTTAACTAATGTTGAATATTTTTTTCTAAACTGTGAAAGGTGTTAATTCTTTAGTTTAAAAAAGTCATAATAGAAACAAGTGAAAAATAACGTGTGCAAAGGTTTATTTTTGTTCGTTCTTTTTTACCTAAATTGCAAAACCCCTGTTCACTTAGCATCCTGTCAATGTTTTCAAAGAAAAACTAGATTGGAAGACTCAGTATTATGTCAAATCACATTTAAGATGGACATTCTTTGGTGTGTTCTCCATTTCTTTTTTGTTTACTTCTTCCTTTTCCTTCTTTCCTATCTTTTTCTTCCTCTTCGCTCTCTCTCTTTCAGTCCGTGTGTCCAGATTTCCCTGCAGTTCTTCTCCTTGTGTCTGTCTTGTTTGTAGATGTAGGGGATGAGGAGGAGGCGGGCCCTCTCCGTCGCTTCCAAAATTCTCGGGAGAGGTGCAAGTTCCTCGCCCCCTCCATCTCAGTTTCCGTGCCCGAGGACGACCCCTACCACTCCGACGAGGAGTACTATGAGCACCCATTGTTCAGCCCAGAGTGGACGCACTCGGGCTCTCGCCCCACAGGGCAGGCCTTTAGACAGATTGAAGGTGAACCACGCATGGTTCCTCTTTGCCATTTCCCCCCTCCATTCCTCTCTCTCTCACTCTGTTTCTCTCCTTTCTCTTTTTAACACCAAATTCCTCTCCTTCTGTGATTTGACCTCCTCCCTCCATCCCTCCCGTCTCTCCGTCCGTCAGTTCGTCTCTTCGTCAGTCCTTGTGTGTGTTTGTGTGTCCTTGTGATGTTCGCTCAAAATCTGAGCAATTTCATATTTGTTTAACAGTCATATTTCTTTTTTTTCCTCCATTTATTTCACCCAAAGCCATTGCTACCTGTGGTTGCCGTGCCGTTAAGTCCAACACATAGCAGTGATGTCTCTTAAAGTAGGATTCACTCAATGGACATAATACTCTACATCTCTCATCAGTAAGACCACTTGGCCACCAAGGTTTACTTTTGCGGCAAGAAGTAAGGTCCAAATGGCTTTCATAAATATCTCAGAGATACGGTGCATGATTGATAACCTCAATGCACAAATTCCTCCAAACCAATCATCTCCCAGAGTTGTTTTGGTGCATTCCTCAAGATGACCCCTCACCCGCTTAATTATGCCGTACCATGTCAAACCCCCTAAACTCGACCTAAGCTACTCTCACACACTTACTGTAGCAACAAGGAAGACTTTCAGCTCCACACACTCGCAAACACTTATACTACATATAACCTTCCACTTTTATTATCTTTAGAAACACAAGATAGAGGCAGTTTAAAAGAAACCTATGACCTATGTATTTACACTTAGGCTGTTAAGAGCACACACCATAGCCTGTTATGTTATCTAACCATCAAAATAAATCCTTTGGGTGGGCAGCTTAATCAGAGACAATAACTTAATTTTCTACTTCTGCCTTCTCCCAAAACATACCCTGATAGAGCTTAACTCCTGTAATACATCTCGCTAGTGTAGCATGTTTAAGTAAGACTAACACAATTCATAACATTGATGTGGTTGGGGAAAAAAAGTATTGACCAATCTCTAAATGGCTATCCATCTGTTTTTAAAAATCTATGCAATCATTCCAAAACACATGACAAAGAAGAGCTGTAAAGAGAATGTCATTGTCATAAATAGTGTTGATTCAGACGGATTCTAAACTCCCTTAACATGTCATTGTCATTGCTACCAAAGATTCTAGTGGACACATTGTTTTTACCAACAGCTATGTAGCATGCAGAAACGTTTGGCTGCAAAGCAGCTGAATCGAATTTGTGTAACCTACGTAAGAACTTAAAATGTTATGCAGCAATGTCTGCTGAAGACCAAAGCTGCACGCCCTCACATTAACCATTACTCAGGTAAAAATCCCATCTGTGCAACGTCAAGAATCTTTGCTTTTTACTGTAATGGACTGCAGCTCTTCAAGGTCGCCTTTTGTAAAGAGCCAGGAATTTCAGAAGTGCTCTGAACAGAAGGGTTTCTACGATAATGCAATGTTAGGCCAGTGTTACAGTGTGAAGTGTTACAACTTAATTTATGTTTCCATTTTCCTTGGTAGGTCAGTCTGCATTGAGAGAAAGAGAGACGTGGAAGTGGTATATTATTTACAAAACTAATTCTTGACTATACATTAAATACTGAGAAGAAAAAAAAGATAGATTTTGAGAAAAAAATCACTCATGACTTTAACCAAGTTGAGATTAAAAACCTCTTTTTCAAGGGAGTCCTGGCCAAGAAGCAGCAAAAAAGTTACAAACATACAAAACGATTACATATACATTATGAAAAAAAATTACAAAGGATCGACTCAAGTGCTCTCAATCTGGACTTAAAAGCGTTCAATGAAAGTAATTCAGTCAATTCCAGTCTTTTTGCAACATGTTCCATGGGTGGGGGGGCTGAGTGAACAAAAGCCCTTTTTCCCAGTTCTGTACGGGCAAGTGGAACAGCGAACAACAAAAGATCATTCGAACGCAAACAGAGCCAACCGTGAGATTAAATTACAGATGTAAGAAGGCAAAAGACCAAGCATGGCCTTATAAATGAATGTATACCAGTGAATGTATATCTTTAGTATCCTTGCATACTGGGTACACTAAGCACCCAAAATAGAAAATAATACAAACCGAATGAAAAACCACCCACACACAACACTTTGTACTATATGTGTAATGTACCTATATGTGTGAACAGACATACACGTTAGGTCATCTTTTCCCAGAGCTGAAGTGTCCCATCATAAGTTGTGTTCTCACATAACCCAAGTCTGTGTTGCCTGTAGTTTTAATGTGTCCCCCTCTCACCCTGTTTTTGAGAAGAAGAGACCATGGAGGCTCTTACAGCTGAATACGAGGAGGAGGTGGAAGAGGAGGAGGAGGAGGAGAGTGCAGAGGCAGCAGAGTTCGAGGCAGCTCTTGATGAGCAGCAGTGGAGGGGGGAAGAGCCCGAGCTGGACAGCCCCCAAGCTGAGCCCTTAGAGCAGGCAGAGGTTTCCATAGACGAGGCCCAGGATCTAGACCTGGAGCCGGCCGAAGCAGCTAGTGCTGCTGCAGAAAGCTCTATGGACAGAGAGGAGGATTCAGAGGGTGGGGAGAGTCCTGAGACAGGTGTGTCCTGCCCTCTACTCTCCCTGCCTGCATGTTACTGTATTGTCCACTGTATAAGAACGCCAGATGTGTCAAAAGGAACCCATAAGCACATAACATAAGCATTTAGGTGGAATGGCAAGTAATCCTCCCTGCGCTGTGCTGTGGCTGCAAGGCAACACAGGCTTGTTGGTGAAAAGAGTCACATTCTTTTAACTTAACCTGGTTTTATTGTGTGCTATCTTTGCGCTTGTATTTTCTTTTTCTTGCTGTGGTTTTCGGGGCCGGCTGTTTCGTATTGGTATGATGAAGTGAAGTGTTGCTGAACGTAACAGTGCTTTTTTTATAACCAGCTATAAGCTTACAGGTTCTTGTTGTGTTTACACATGGCTTGGTGCTGGTATGCCAGTGCTATGCACTTTTTGTAACCATAAATCATACTTACTAAACATGAGTCACTCATTATTATCGTAATTCTGTGTACATAATTTGCAGGGTTGTGTTGGCTGTCTCATGTTAAGTGTGGTATAGTTGTCCGAAATGTCATGAAATGCATTATCGTATTAGCAAAATTCCAATTCATTTGTTTTTTTTAATTTGTTTTGGTCACTGTTAGTGACAATGTATGGCATTTCTCTGTCATTCACCAGCAAGGTTCTTCTGTATTTGTGCCAATATTCTTTGCGTTATGGTATGACATATTAAAGTCATTATTAAGAGCCAAAATTAATTTGATGTTAATGAAACTATGTGATTTGAACTGAAATTCTCATAACATTTCATTGTCCTTACAAAGAATGACAGAAATGCTATTCTTTTTGTATCTGATGTTTTGAAGAGTCGCATGGATATCTATCCCATCTATTATTGCTTGTTTCCCATAAATCAGCATCACAGTTGCCTAATGCCGGTTCCGTCACATACCATCTCATATTCTCATCCATCTGTGACTTGGTGGACCCCATAATCTCGCCATACTTCAGTGATGGCCGTATCATTGTGCTGTAAGTTTCTGAGGAAAGCTTTGCCTGTTTCTGTGATAACGGCTTTCCCAGTCCCTAGCTTACAAATATCTCACTCACAGCATGCCAAAGCATTACTATTCTATGTTGATCAAAACAGCCAATTTACAGATGTCATTTCAGCTTTGAAGATGGACTCAGACAAGCAGGGCAGTGAGAAAAGTGGTTCCATGAGCCCCGACAGCATTGGATCGGAGAAACGGCCGGAGGAGTTTTTTGAGCCCCAGATGCAAGGGTTCTTTGCTGGTGAACGAGTTGTACCAGAGAGCCCTACCATGGATATATCAGAGAGCCCTACCATGGATATGCCATCCTTTGTACCTCTGAATGTTCAAAACCAAGCCAAAGAATCTGCAAAATCACTCACACTTCAGCCTGCATTTGGCGAGCCAATCACAGTGTCAGAGAAACAGCCATCAGTGGAGGTGGTGGACATCAGCAGCATCGGTGCTCCCTCTCTTCCCTCGCCACTGGGAAACAAAGTTCAAGGAGAAGACTTAACGAGGGCTGCTCCAGACAGATCTGGCATGTCAGCATATTTTGAAACCTCAGCCATTGAGGTTGATGAAGCTCCCCAATGTAAGGGTGAGGGTTATTACGAACTGAGCCGATCTGGTGAAGAGAAGAGTAAAGTTGATGCCAGGCCTCAGGAGATCAGCTACAGCACACTTGCTGAAGCTCAGGATAAACCAGATACTAAAGAAAGTAAAGCAGCAGACACTAAAGTGTTCACAGTTCCTGACAGGAGTAATGAATGCAGGCTTTCCCCGGGTAAATTGGCCTTAGAGCAGAGGAGCTACTCACTTAACATCACCATTGGAGCAATGGATCCGAGTGGCCAAGGCAAACCTAGAAACTTCTCCCCACTGGCCACAGATATCATGTCATACACTAGTGGAAGTCTAGATGAGTCAGCAGACTACCTCCCAGTCACTACACCCTCCATGGATAAGCCTCCATCCTTGCCTCCCCTGATCCTGGAGACTGCAGCTTCCATCACTTCAGATTCCTCATCTCCTCCACAGACCACTGAGCCACTTTCAAAGCCCAGCCCTGAACTGGAGTCGCCAGAATCACCACAGCACCTTAAGAGCACCTATAAAAATGGCACAGTAATGGCGCAAGACTTGCCTGAGATGCTGGACCTTGCTGGTACCCGTTCCAGACTGGCGTCAGAAAACACTGACCCAGAAATCAGCCGGAGAAAGTCAATTCAAGCTGATTTCCCAGCATTCGCCGATGACCCACTGGCTAGCCTAGTTTCAGGGGAACTAAGTCCCGGGGCCAGAAAGAGTGACAGCCAGCTGGAAGAGATGGGCTATTGTGTGTTCAGTGAATATTCAGGACCCATGCCATCACCTGCAGATGTGTTCAGCCCTACAAACATTTCTGCGCAGGTCTTCACCCACTCTGTCCTGCAGGAGAAAGTGGCTGAGCAAGCTAGAAAGTTAGGAGTCAGAGACACATCTGTGGAGGACAAGAGCCAACCATCAGAAGTTGCTGATGTCACTGAAGAGAAAGACCAGAAGCAAGTAGAAAGAAAAGATTCTGGTGAAGAAAAGGGCAAGGAGGTTGTAGATGAACAGTCGAAAATATCTATAAGTGAGATGCCACCTGCTCAGCCAAGTGAGTTCTTTGTGACACCAACAGTCACTGTGACTCTAGAAGAAGGCGGGAGGTCCGTGAGTGAGACTGAACGACAAGCCAGTGGGGAAGGCTCAGTGTCAGAAACCGAGATTGCTGACTACGAGCGGCAGATCCGCAAATTGGAGATGGAGGACAGGCCTCTCAGTATGGAGGAGGAAAGAGAACTGCAGGAGCTTAGGGAGAAAGTGAAGTTGGTCCACCAGGAGGCCTATGAGGAAGTGGATGCCGAAGATGTGTACCAGCTGACCGGCATGGCCAAGGACCGGATTGCCAGGCCTGTCAAAACTTCACCTACTTCGTCTGTGGAGAGCAATATCGATGATGACAAGCTGCTGTCTCCAGTGCTCTCACCTTCAAAGCTTAAAGAAAGAGAAGTGTATGGTTCCCCCAAAAGAACAGTTTCACCAGTGGTAGGAATAAACAAAGAGAAAGAAGAATCAGAAAGAAAGATGAGGGAAGAGCAAGAGAAGGAAGCAGCCGAGAAGAAACTGAAACAAGAGAAAGAAGAGGCAGAGAGGAAAATCAGGGAAGAGGCAGAAAAGAAAGAAAAAGAAATGAAAGAGAGAGAAGAGAGGGAAAAGAAAGAGAAAGAAGAGGCAGAGCGACTGCTTAGGGAAGAAAAAGAAAGGAAGGAGAAAGAACAGGAAGAGCATGAGATGAAAGTAAAGAAGGAGAAAGAGGAGATAGAGAGGAAGGAGAAAGAAGAAAGAGAGAAGGAACGAGAAGAGAGGGAAAAGATGGAGCAAGAGGAGAGAGAAAGGAAAGAGAAAGAGGAGAGAGAGAAGAAAGAAAGAGAGGAAAAAGAAAGACTAGAGAAAGAGTTGAGAGCAAAGGAAGAGAAAGAAAAGATGGAGAAGGAACTAAAAGAGAAGGAAGAGAAAGAGAAGACAGAAAAGGAATTGAAAGAGAAGACAGAAAAGGAATTGAAAGAGAAGGAAGAGAAAGAGAAGATAGAAAAGGAATTGAAAGAGAAGGAAGAGAAAGAGAAGAGAGAAAATGCATTGAAAGAGAAGATAGAAAAGGAATTGAAAGAGAAGGAAGAGAAAGAGAAAGTGGCTGAGATGGACAAAAAGGTCGTAGACAAGCCTGAGGAAAAAACAACCATGAAGCCTGGGGAGAAAGAAGCTGAAAACCCTGTGGAGGCTAAACGGGGGCAAGAGGAAGGTGAGGAAGATGTGTTAGAGAAAGCAGGTGCAGGAGCAGCAGTGGTAAAGGAGATCCCAGAGACTCGTGCTGCCATCGAATCAGTGGTGACAGTTGAAGACGATTTTATCACTGTGGTCCAGACCATTGATGAAGCAGAGGAGCCGGGACACAGCGTTCGCTTCTCCGGTCCACCTGAGGCTGAAGCCCTTGATGTCGCTGCACAGAACGAGGAAGAGGATGAAGACGAGGAAGAGGAGGAGTCTGTGGAGTTGGCCCAAGAAGCAGACGTGGAGGCTGCAAGTCTAGAGGAGGTGGTAGACGTTCCTGAGACCCCTGCCTCCCCTGAGAAGGAGGCGCAAACCGTAGAAACTGAAGGACCGACAGAGAGCTACGATAGAGATGAAACCACAATGGACGACTCCATCTTGGACAGCTCCTGGGTTGACACACAAGGTGAGATCTTTTTAATGGTTTGTTCCTTCATATTGCTGTTTTTCCCCTTTCTTGCTTCTTCTTCTTCTTCAAATAAACACATTAATACTGTCTTGTATTTTTCATGGCCTGCTTTGCAACACTGCAGATGATGATAAGAGTATGGCGACTGAACAGATTGAGCCTTTGCCCAAAATGTCCAGCCCAGTCAAAAAGCCTGCTGTGGTCCAGACCAAGCAAACACAAAAGAAGAAGATGGAGAACCAGGAAAAGCCGGTCAAACCAAAGGCCAAGGGAGGGCGAGCTAAAGGCAGAATCTCCACACCAGAACGCAAACCCTTCCGCAAAGAACCTGTCTACATCCCCAGAGAGGAAACCAAGAAGAAAAAAGGTCCTCATCATTTTGTTTTCCTTTTGAACTGTTAAACTGTTCCTTGTCAAAGTAGTAGTTACTTATAAATGTTGTAGTTAAAGGTTTTCACTAACCATATATCTTACTCACTGCTCCACAACTGTAGTGCTTGCAATAGAATGGATATTATTATACACTCCTTGTCCTGTCCGTTCAGTAAAGCCATTTAAAGCACTGGCTTGACTTCATCATGTGTCTAAATTGGGCTCTCTGCTGTTCTAATTCACTGAAAACAGCATCTTGTGATTTATTGCTTACCTATGCAGCTGTTAGTGTCAAAACAATGTGCAGTCTCATAATAACTCACTGACACATTCATTTGAGTCAGCTATTTTTAGTATAGTTCAACAAATGTGACAACTAAAAATTGTTTTTTGGGACTGTTTATCCTGCAGCATTCCATATTTCAACATGGTTCAGTGTCTGTCTCTGCTTTTTGTTGTGTCTCTGCTGTTGTCAATGGCTCTGTTTCCTCTGGTAGCTGTCATAAGGAAGGCCGAGCTCACCAAAAAAATGGAGATTCAGAGTCAATCCCCATCCAAGAGGAGTTTGATGAAACCAGCCGTCCGTCAGACCCGCCCCACCCAGCACCACTCCTGTCCTAGAAGGAGAGCCACAGGTGACACATTGCCTTGGTCTGTCACACAATTGCTGCTTTCTGCTGGAGAGCCACCAATTCCCACTGCAACTTACTTCCACTGTCGGCTTCAATTTGGTTTTGGCATCCATTTTGTTTTGTTGGTTACCGTGGTTTGCTTTTGTCATGTGTGTTTTGTTTTTGATCACAATAAAAATTGACTGCCATACATGTTTCAGTTGCCTTCATTTGTTTTTGTGCACATCCTCTCTTTGTTCTTTTAAGAGCACCTTAGCACCAAGCTGAAAGCATTTTTTTTTTCAAGTTCGTGTTTTCAGGACTGAGTGAACACTTTCCAAGTACACTTCTACATCACTACTGCAATGTCAGCAAAAGCAAACTTTTCAGCTGGTGTTAAGATGCATCCTTCCTTTGCTGTTTCCATTTCCAGCTATCTGTTTTTATGTTCTCGGTGAGCAGTTGGTGGTCTGAAGCTTTGTCCGTATCATTTAAAGGTTGTCTGTTAGGTGTGAAAAACCTATAAAATGTTCCTGACCTTTCTGATCTTTAACAATTACATACCCACTTAGCTTTTTTCAACCTATGGTTGCCAGGCAACTAGTAATCCATGGTTTTGTTCTATAGAGCGGATACCATAAAGACTCTGTCCCAGAGGCAGTTTGCACTTCATTTTCCCCTGACGGGCTGAATTCTGTGTCACTGATGATGAAAGCTCAGTATTCTGCTGCACTGCCCCAATTAGATTATTTTCCAGGGTCGCCTTACGTAACACAAAATCCCCCATTCTGTGTGATATCTTGCCAAATCTTTGCAGAACAGAGCTCTCAAGAGGGGAAGCAACCCGCTCCCACAGAGCATGCGATGTGTCATATAGCTAACCATGCCAGGTTTGGGAACACAAAGTTTTATTTATACGTCTGTATTTATGAGAACCAAATATGCTCACTTATACTTCAAAGATGGACATTTCAAAGGTTCTTACTACTTCCCCTTAAGTGTATGAAGGTCAAAACACGTATGTTCTAATATTCCTGTAATTCTGTTTCTGTCTCTCTCTCAGAGGCGCTACCAGACAGTCGTCAGCCTCTCAGTGTTGCCAAACCGTCTCGCGACAGAGCATCGGTGAGTACACTCCAGCCATAACAATGGCATGACCTCTGGCTCAGAAATCCCTCTGAGAAATACCATATAGAAGCTTTACTGGCAGACAGCCTGAATTACCAAGCAGGATTGCAGTAGGACAATTCAATAAACGTCAATCAGGACAAACTGAAACTGAACTTTTTCCTAAACAGCAGTTACTGATTGATTTGTCTCCTAAAAACTGGACTCTCAAAAATGATATCTGCTGTCACTCATCGTTTTGTTGTCCTATAAAGAGCTTTAGAACAGAAATGTTGGTAAACATGAGCACGCTGTGCACAATTTACTGACATTGTATTACAGTATGCAATAATGCATTATAAAGTCAAAACCTCTTGCTACTAATATAAAACTAATGCACAAGTTGCCTCGTGCATCTTTAATACAGACTCTGAAACAATAAACACCACATTAATTAGGCAGAATAATTATCATTAGAATTGAGACTTATTAAAAAGCTGTTACATATTTTCTCTTGTGACTTCCAGAGCAACCTAATCATCTGTTTAGATAAACACATTACATACTGTTTAAGCGATTGCTGTCTTCCCTCTGTCTATCTAAGCCCTAATCCCTGCATGAATAACAGTGCATTGCATTTCCGTATTAACACCACTATTTGTTTTCCTTTGTATTTTATTTTTAAAAATGGTTACGTTGATTGCGTTTGCTTTTTTGTAAAATTATTATATTATATGTATTGTTGCGTTGTTTAATGGGTTTTTGCACAAGTAGCACAAGGCAGATCCATTTAGAGCATTTTTTTACTGAGTGGGTGTCGAATTATCCTGTGACATTTCTCCAACGGCTGTGGTCGTGACTCCATTTTACTCCTCCACCATGGTAATGACAGTTATGGTGTCTAAAATAACACAGTTTCTGCTTTCCTTAAATGTCATGTCATTACAGCATACTTTAAGTGTGTTCTGTCACTCTGAGCCCACATTTTTTACTTTTGATTTACAGACGTTTTCTAGTTCATCCATGTTACCATGGTCTGCAGTGTAACATGAAATCTTGTATGAGCATGATAAACGATATTCTTCAAATTCTTGTTTTTTGTTTGGCATTTTGATGTCATATATTTCTTAACAGACATGTTCACAATGAATGTGCATGAATGGATGTTGTGATGGGCTAGTATAAAATTTAAACACACAAGATCTAATACTAATACCTCGTCCCTCATCACACAAAGGATACATGAGATCTTGATAATGCATGTTATTTTCACCACTCTTTTGTCATCCTGTGTCCGGTATTTTGGTGCCATACTACTCACCCACCGGGCGTCATCGTTGTACCATCTCAGTGCCATGCCCATCGTTTGCCACTAACAAAGATCCCCACCTCCATATCCAGAGTGGCTGCCTCATTAGATAGACCTCGCCCATCCTCAGCAGAGCCTCAGGGCTTCCCAGTATTACAGAGATTCATAGCCAAGGTAGGTAAATGGTAGAGTTGTACTGGCGCTGCAGAGATTCCAAAAAGAACATAAAACATCTATATATTTTTACAATATCTTCCTACCTACACCTGTTGTTTCACCTTTTATAAAAAAATAAATAAAGATAAAATACACAGCCTCACTGGCCTAAGGATCTACTTCTTGTCTCTGGTGTTGGTTTCCCAACAGGACGGTGGGTCATGGAGCCCTGAAAAGGGGTCCTCTGTGCCGCGGCATGCCTCCATTCTGAGTCGCCGTGCATACCATGACCAAGAGGAGAGCTCCACCTCCATCACCAGCTCCGGCTCCACGGCTCCTCGCAGAGCCACATGTAAGCTGCAGCTCCTCTAATCAACTACTTCACAAAGTATCAGTAGTTGGTAAAACCATCAGCAAGATGTATCAGCCTCCAGTATGAGCCACAGAAGATTGATTACCAATATGAAAGCAAATACTGTACCAATGCTGATAATTGATTTCTTGAATTTCACTAAAGAGAGCTGCCCACCCCCTCTGTTCAACTAGCTTTTTTAACTCAATGAGTTTGTTTCATCTGTCTTTCTGAGAAGCTAAAACACATTCCTTGGTTTTGTGCAGGTATCTACTACTCTACCAGAAAATAGTAGAACAGGTTTTTTTTAGCATTAAATAAGACACTGTATGCTCTATTTTCCTCTCTCCAGTACTCTTTCACCATCTCTATGTAGCTATATGCGAAAGTGTTTTTGTGTTCTATTTACATTTGCCTTTAGCACAGATAAAGGTGAATTAATTTGGAATTGGACATCCAAGAACCCCTAAATGTAATTTTCTTCTTTCTTTATTCCCCCCCATCACCCCCTAACTAAATCTGAAACATTTCCTCTTTTGCCTCCTTTAGCGTTTCGCACAGAGATGAGGGCAGAGCATAGGACAGGACGAGCCCCTAGCATGACAGGTAGGTGGGATTATTTATACTTCTGTCACTATGATCGCTGTATTGGATAACATTAAATTGTATAAGCACAATATAATTAACTAGTAACTCGGTGTATATGGATAAAATAGTCTGTGTTTCAGTGTCATGAAATACTGTATATCTGGTGGTCTGAGAAGTGACTTTTAAAAGCCTAAAATCCCAGCATCTGTTGAAGTAACGATGGACTCTTTAACTCTGATTTCCCATTCGAGACATTGACATTACCGACATTTCCAATAGTTTATAAAACAGCACCTCCTCAGCTATAAGCTTTATCCTTATATTCCTCCCCACCAATTACAGAATCAGTGCGCTCCCGTTCGGCTCGCAGTGGCCACTCCACCCCCCGCACCTCTGGCTCTACAGCCATCACCCCAGGAACCCCTCCCAGCTACTCAGCGTCCTCAAGGACCCCTGGAACCCCACGCTCCCTCAGCTTGATTTCCCAGGAAAGGAAGGTGGCAGTGGTCCGCACCCCACCCAAGTCACCTGCAACCACGCCCAAGCAGCTCCGCATCATCAACCAGCCACTGCCTGACTTCAAGAATGTCAGGTCCAAGATTGGCTCCACAGAGAATATCAAGTACCAGCCCAAAGGAGGACAGGTGATGCTCTTCTCCCTCACCTCCTCCAAAACCTGTAGTTTCTAGCTACTTGCTTATTTCATTCACCTCTGCAATGTTGCATTTCTGTTTCTACTTGTTGCTTGTATTTTTTTGTTTTTCCTACGTGTCTTTGTTTTACTAATGATCTCAGAGATGGTTATTGTCTTCGAGAAGTCTATTTTTGTTAGTTCATGTAACATACAGAAATGAAAAAAAACTTTATCAGTACCCCCTTCTGTCCATATAAATGTAGATAATCAACTGCATACAAAGAAACTTTGTGAATATCTCCTACCAGAATATGCCCTGGACTCTGTCCTTGAACCATAAAGCAACAGCACAGGGTTAAGTGGCAATAAAAGAAACAGAGAGACAACAACCTTACCATGTATCTATGTATAAAGAAAAAAATCTGTAGAATATATACCATTGGTATGCACTGAGGCCAGCTTTAAATGTCCTGGTACTAATTGAAAAAAGGTTGTTTTTTTTGTTACGGAGCGAGGAATGGCGGACCCAAAAATGCAGAGACGATGCGGCAGTGCAACGTTTGAGGATAGGAGAAAGAACACAGAAAACAACAAAGGGAGACCTGAGGATAGCAGGCAGGCAAAAAAGATAATAAAAGTAAAACTGGCAAAAGGAGCTCACAGCAACAAAGTGGGTAGAACACACACACACACACACACACACACACACACACACACACACACACACACACACACACACACACACACACACACACACACACACACACACACACACACACACACACACACACACACACACAATGATCTGACAAAGACAACACAGAGACTAAATACACAAGGTAACGAGGGTGAAACAAGAGACAGGTGACACGAGGGCTCAGGAACAGGTGAAACACATCAGGGTGGGGCAGACAATCACAAAGGCAAGAAAACACAAGGCAGGAAGTAAAACAAGACATGACATGGGAGAAACAGAGACTACAAAATAAAACAGGAAACTGAAGCATAATCATACACAACGATGAAAACAGGGTAACACGCAACAGACAGAGACAGAAAACAACTAGGAACCGGGGAATAAATGAACACAATAAAACAGGAAAAACTATAACAGAAAACCACAACCATGACATTTGTCACAACATCTTCTGGCTTTTTTTTTGGCCTTATGTTTATTTCCCATGGTCCTTCTCTCCTACCTCTCCACACTCCTTGTCTTTTAGTCTCTTTGCTACCTCTTTCCACTGTTAGTCCCTAAATCATCCTGCTGAAAGAATGATGTGTTGTGGAAGAGAGTAAAAAATATTTTCTCAAACTATTTATTAAACACAGAATGTGCGTTGATTAAACTTATAAAATAAGTAAAAAAATCGATAAACTTTTTAAAATGGATATATGGGAATGACATTTTGCTTTTGATATTTGATATAAATAATACCATCACTCAGCAGAAATTATTTAACTAAAGATTTGTCAAATGGCTATAGATAAGATCTATAAAGGGCTGTCCATGTTACTCTGATGGATGTGTACAGAAGTAAGCAGTTGTTTGAGAACACGTTAACGGTTCTGTTGCTGTGAGGTTTGTATAGACTCTGTCTGCCTTTCAATGGTCAAATATTGCTTAAAGCAGATTTAACATGATTCTGATAAAACACCCAAATGTACCAATGTGCCTCAGTTCTCTGGCTGTATTGTCATCCATGAATCAATAACATGATTTATTGGGATAAAAGCTGAGATGGAGATTGTTTTAAGAATGATTTCTCCACAGTTTTCCCGTTGATAAGATCTCAAGTAAAAATCAGGCCTCTATGATAAATCGAGTCAAATATGTACTCATGATACAACATGAGGACCCAGGATTTAATAAGCAAAAAAATGTGACCTGACTTTGACATCTCGGCGGGTGTTGGAGCTGTGAGCAGTATTTGTCCTTTCAGTTTTCCCCCCAGCTCTGGGAACATAGGACAGCACTTCAGCTAACATAAATCTGCATATCAAGTCGTGTTTTCTATTGCTGCATAGAATCTGCATTAGCAGGGTGTTTGGGAGTGTATACCCTACAGTTTGACAATATTGTGTTCCAGTCTGAAACACAAAGTCAGCGCTGCAACAGGAAGAACAGTGATGAAAACAGCAGTGTGTCTGTAGCCATCAGCTCTTACAAGCCTCCCCTGATGACCTGATTAGGATTCTAAGTGTTTGGCTGACATCTTTATGACTTACCAGGTCTCTGTGCTGCTCTGTGCAGCCAGCCACAAAATAGGGATGGATCATGCTCCAAACACCTGCCTGACATCTGCAGGAGAAACAGCCTGAGTTGAGTTTCAGTGCATATATATATATATATATATATTTATTTTTTTATTTATTTATTTTTTTTTATTTCATTTTGTCGAGATAGATAGATAAATAGATAGGAGAATAAGGGTCCTTTGTTTGTGTGTGCTTGTGTTTAGCTGTGAGCATGTCACACTTTTTATATATATATATATATATATATATATATATATACATCTGATATCTGTAACACAGTGTGTCCTGTAAGAAGGTTACCTCCTCATTAGATACACAGTCATTTATTAATTTCTTATGGCATGGTTTTTACCCAAAGTGCGTGTGTGTGTGTGTGTGTGTGTGTGTGTGTGTGTGTGCACGTGTGTGTCACCCCTAGGTGGCAGTAGGTGTCTCCTGTCAGACACAAAGAAGTAATGGCAGCTTTCGTCTAAACATAGAGGTGACTGTCTGGTCAGAGCAAGTGATTCCCCATCTTCTCTTTGGCCACAAGCTGCCTAACACAAAGTTAAAATTTGATCTGCCTCTTAAGGCAATGGCTTTATGGTCTTTTGACGAGAGGACTCAAGGTGTCTAAAGGCATATGTATGTTTTATGAGATTCAGAAAGAAGTGTCTAGAAAAACCCCAAGGCATCTATTTGTTTGTGGATTTAACTAAAGCACCTCAGAAAGGGGTGAATAACTACTGAATGTGAGGACAATAATAGAAATACAACAAAAGAGTTCTGGCATTTGAAAACAATATATTATGTATAAATTATTTTATTAAATTTTATTTGTTAATTCTACATTGATTTATTATATTATTATACACAGTCATTGTTAATGTCGTCCCTTTTCTGTCACTATTGGACCCCTGTGCTTTATACCAGTATAATAGCAGAAAATATAGACAGAGGATCCTTTTCAAGACATTATTAATGTGGGATCACATTTACCAATAATATAATTTGACTATTTTAGCTCCAAAGTCCGTAAGTGTTAACAAGCCAAGCTAAACTTCAAAGTGATGCTGTTTTAAGGTTCATGCAGTCTTATTAAAACTATCTAAACTATCTGCTGTTGTTAACAGAGATGAGTAGTTCATGTAGAGGTTTATACAGTAAGTACGTTTACATCCATACTATTATTCCACTATTATTCCGAATATGACAATATTCCGAATTTGATACAGGTCATGTAAACAGCATATTCCATTTGGATATTCCGAACAAGGCATTTTTACGAAAATAGCATTTTCCGATTAAGACATGTGGGATATGTCGGTATTATTCGGGTTTAAGAGGCATTTTTTGGACATTAATACAGCACATTCGGAATATGCGTGTCAATCAGGGTTTTTACCGCAGTTTACGGCCTGTCGCCTGTTTACGGCTTCCTGTCAGCTCTGTGCGTTGTTCTGGTTGTGGTACACAAACCAACCAGCCAACAGTTTGCAAGGCTGCGGTAGAGATGCATGTAAACGTAGTCACTGTTGCCACTGAATAAGATGTGTAAAGATGGCAGAATGGTCAATTCATTCCCTGCTGTCCTTTGCTTATCTTCTTCCTCGAACAGCAGAATATTTAAAAGTATATAGTGAAATGGAATACAAAAGCCACCTCTAAGATCATCTTTAACTTCCTGCACACAGTTAGAAAATTGAGAATAAACAAGCTGGTTCTACTGTGGTCCTCTTCCCTACTCACTTGTATGTCTTGCTCCCCCCTGTGACTGATATCTTCCTGAATTACCCTTCTGTAGCATATTGCTGTTGTCGTGCAGTAAGCTCCTATTTCCACAATGTCAGAACTAAGAAATTAAGTCATGTTTTAAGCTCAGTTCCAATTAGGTTTTCAGTATTCTGGTGGGTTTTGATTATCTTAGGGATAGTCGAATCCTCTCCAGCCATAGTAGACTATGCAATATTTTAGTCACCCAGAAAACAGTTCACATGACAGCAATATACTCCTCTCCTGATCTCTAGTAGTTCATAGCAGCTCCATGGTCCAAGTAGTTCCAATTTCCAAGCAGCTGTAGTGAGCTTCCCCCAGCCAATAATAGGCATCTGTCCCGGCCACTGACCTGTTCAATGATTGTCCTCATAGAAGCACAAGGACCAAAATATGCCAGCAGAGGCCAAACACAGGGCCTCTTGGATCTGGAAGTCAGTGCTGCGCCTCATCTCCATTACTCTGTGCCTGTCAGCGGCACACAGTGTGACCTGGACCCGAGACCTGCTGGTACACCTCAGCACTGTTAATAATAGCACCATGTGTTTATAGAGCCTAGTCTTGCATTGCAGTCCTATCTCCACAGCGCTGTGGAGATAGGTCTGGCCACATACATATTTTATTTATTTATTAAATTAATTTATAAAATAAAGTTAACTGTTCACACAATACAGTAACATGAGCTATATAAATTAGCTGGATACATGGTTAAATGTAATTTGCTCTTACCAGTGTATTGCCCTGTGTACTTCGTCCATAGCAATTCCCACCAATCAGGCCCAAAACATCTCAGCTAGAGAGTAAATGCTGTAAACATATTTTTTGTAAATCTTTACAATCATTCCCTGAAAGAACCAAGCAGGCCTGCCTTGTTGCACAATCCACATTTTCTTCAAAACTTGCTATTTCAGTGTGTAGCTTGCTAGCTTGAAGTTTGTTTTGTTTCCCGACGCGAACAGAGGCAACACACAGAGCGAAAGGTGAGGGACATCCGGCCCGTGTCAGGCAATTATCCTGGAAATATACTTCCGTTGATCCAGACTATATAAAGCCTGGTAAAGACTGTGCCAATGAAATAATTGAAAACTTTTACAGTGTTTTATTCTAATTAATTATGGTATTACAGTTAGTACTTTGAAAAGAATATTGTTGATTGATTACATTTGCATTTTAATAAGGCATTAATAAAGTCAAAGCAAAAAAACTAACATTTAATGAAATTGTTTATTTTACCAATTAATAATTCTGTTAACTTTTTCTTTTACACGATTAATTGATATTGGATTTTTGAATATTTTAATGAAGTCCAACCCACAGGGCAGGAGCTGTTTGGACAGCTGTTGTAGGAAGGATTCATGATCAAGCCAATCAGAGCTCCTTCTCCGTAGGTTCAACTTAATTCAATTGTAACAGTAGGAATATAACTCCATATAGGTACCTACAGCTTTAGATTCGAGAGGTTAGTTTTTAAATAAAGCGCTTATTTAATAGAAAATGTTTAGGCAGGAAACAAATTGTCAGATGGAAATTTGATAGGCAGACCCATAAGTAAAGTAAATTCCAATTTGCAATTCCATATTTATAAACTGAGTTTATGAATGCATCATTTCAATGTATTAATTTATTATAAGTAAATTATTTGATTATATTTGAACTAGTAAAAATCTAAATTTATTTGAGTGGCACACTCCAGGCACAGTCGTTTTCACATTTAAAGGAATGCACAAAGCTTCTGGCCTGTTTATTAGCTTAACCATTATGGGAACGCAACAATAACCAGTGCGAATGATAGATTGTCTGTTCCACTGGCTCGTGGGACACTAAAGTTGGTGAGAAAATTTGAGTTTGGAGGAACTCTTAAAACATATGCTGCAGGGTTTAGCACGAGACTGCCTCTTTCACCAATGTTAAGTTTTGATAACTTTTTAAAGGATATTCTTTTATTTCTATCAAAACTCATCAACTAATGCAACAAATAGGCAACAGTAAAGGGCATGCCATTTATCTACATGAAACCTGTTTTATTGCGTTGTATTTCAGTATAATCTATAGTTTCTCGTCCCTGTGGTGTTATGACAAGCATTCATTCCCATCCACCATGTAAGAGGCCCATGCTATCTCTCTATTTCTCTAGATTCATATTTTAAACAAGAAGCTGGACTTGCAGAGTGCAAAATGCAGCTCCAAGGATAATCTGAAGCACTCTCCCCATGGAGAAAATGTATGTACCTTCTGTCGTGACCAGTTGTTTTCCCCCCTCCATTAGATGGAGGAGAACTGTGAAGACCATAATTTAATTCTAGTTTGTTTCTACTGTATATTTTTAGTTCAAGTCCACATATGCAACAAGGTTCTTTTTGATGTGCTGTGCAAATCTGTATACATGGATAGCTTGATGGTCTAGTATCATTTAGTAGTACCTTAGTTTGTCTTTTACCCACACTCCCTATTTTTCCACGGCAGTTTGATTCTCACCCTTGAACCTTATATGTAATTCATTGTCTCCCTTTTCACACTTTGTGTGTGGTTAACCAAAGTCACTTTTAAAGCTTAGCTTCACAATTGTTCTATTAAACATTATATGGTACTCACATACATATGAGCAGCCAATAAAAACATAGCAACTGGTCTGACAGCTTCTGCTTTAAGCCACCTTCTTGCTGTGAGAGCAGTGCCATAAAACCCAAAATAACCCAATTGGCACCAAGGTGGCCTCATGGTTAGAGAAGAGCCAGATGACCAAAACCATATGCTGGCAAATGTCTGCCGTGCTCAAATGTCCCTGAGCAAGTCACTTTATTATGTCCTACCATCCTCATCAACAACTGTGGCTTGACTTCCAATTGAATGGGGCTAAATAAGAAGGAAATATTACCCACATAAAATCACTGCCATCATTTTTCTTTGGTTAGTTTCCCATTTAAGCCTTTAATACTCTGCTTATTGTGTCTTATTGTGTTTGGTATTTAGTTTCCACTAGCAGCTATTGTAGTTGTTCCCAGAGACTAGTAGCTGATGTAGCACTGAGTTAAATGCGTCAAAATTCTAGCTTTTGCCTTCCCTGGTAATGGCTCTGATTTTCGCTGGTGATAATTTCCTTCACGTAGAATTTTGGATTCTGGACGTCACCCAAATGAAATTTGGTTTGACCTGCCTGCATCCCTTATTTTTTCTCAATGCCATCAAGGGAATAAAGGATTAAGCATGAAGTGTTTCCCACAACTCAGAGCAATGTGAGGTTTTATGGGTCTGATGATGCTATACGGGATATATAAATCTGTGAATCTTCTGCTGTCATTGTTCATTTACAGTGTTGCACTGTGGACAGGTTGTAGTCAAAAGAAAGAAAGGGCTTAAGCATCTATATTATTTTAATTAGGAACAACACCCCTTATTAATCATCATAAAGAAATGAGTGTTTCTCTGGAAAATGAATCAGGTTATGTACAGCTTCCTTTTTAATCTCTATAGTTTTACTCACTCCAACATTCAGGATTGCATATCCTATTATCACATACCAACCTTTGTCCTCTTCCTTAAGATCAGAAGGGCAATACAAATACAAATTGTTAACTATGTGGCTCACTCAAGGGAAGGCAACAACAGTAAACAATGTGATAATTGGGAAATGAACGCATGATCCGTTAACCACCAACAAACCTTTCCCGCTGAACAACTTCCTCAATCAGAATTGAAGCATCCTCTTCTTATTTTTTCATGTGTAGTCTACTACGTCATATATACCTACATATTTAAGAGGTATATCTGTACTCAGAGTCTTTACTTTTGGTTTTATACAGTATATTATTATACTGGGTGTTACAGTATTTCAGAGTATTGCTTTGGTACGCTTAAGTGTATCTCCTCATGGTCTCTCCTCTCCTTGAGACATCTTTAGTGCTTTTTCACAAAAATGTGTTGAAAGTGTATGTATGTAAGTCTTTCTCCTACCCAGTGTTGTTCCCATTGCTTCTACTGTGCTGCTGGGTAAAATGTATTTGTTAGTGTTATGTACTGTACCAACTCTGCTGTGTTTGCATGTCACTCCTGCTTTCTCTCCTTGCAGTCATTTATCATCGCAGCACACATATTTTATCATCCTTGCACACTAAACTAGTAGTTTAGTTTTCACTGCTTTTATTTTGCATCTACTTGAGTCTGAATGAAAATAGTGCATAATCATAAAGGAAATACTGGCAGTTCTTGTGGAGTTGTTTCATCTTGTGACACACAAGTGATGTCAATCTTGATGTCAAGATTTCTAGAAGGTTTTGCATTCCTTTATGGATTCAAATTCTGTTTCCAAACAAATAAATTGCCGCTATATTTTTGAAACTTCATGATATTCTGCACCCACGACCATTTACTATCTACAAATCTCCCTGTGGCTGAAAGGCACACTAACTAGTTTTGTCAAGAAACTGGAAAGAACCTTTTGTTGCATTAAGTGTTTTAACGGATGTACAGTAATGTTGATCTCTTTAGATGGGACTAAAGTAAAGAGGATCCTCTTAAGGAGTCACCAGACGTAGCCAGAAACTAAGGCCAGGTTTGGGACATAAGCCAGGCTAACATGAAGGGTAAAAACTCTTGTTGTAGGAATTTTTGGGTTGATACCATTTGTTACACAGACTTGGTGCCAAATATAACCGTTTTTGACCACTCGAGAATTGATAAATATTGTCAAAAATCAATATATAATACCACATTAAGACATCAAAACCTTGAGGAACACCATAGAAAACTGCATGCTGTGATTTTGTATCAAAAAACATTGACTTTGAAAATGTCTGCAAGAATTGCATTTTTCGGCAATTGGATGGTGAGCACTTCTGTTCTAGAAAATGCTCAGAAATTCTTCTATTGTCAATATACCAAGGATGTACGTACATCCTCTGAATGCCCAAGGTCTGTAGTTTGTGGTTATACAGGATCAAGGCTGTGATTATCCTAGAGGTCCCAACTGTTAATTTTATACAGTGGGGTCAAATTTCAAAATATGGTCTCTCACTACAATGAAATGGGTACTATAGGGACTAACATCATCACACATGAATACAATCGGGCTCATTGAATCCACAAGTCTCAGCTTTCCAGTCATACCCAATGTATGCTGTATGACTGTTTAGGGACCCCAGTATGCATGCAGACATTAAAATACACCATTTTTTAGAATAGGCAAAAATATGTATGTATACTGTATGCAAAGAACTGCATGGTTTTTGTCCCAAAATGCATGGGATTAGCATAAAGTGGGCCTGTCTATAAAAGGGAGACACGTTGGTACCCATAAAACCCATTTTCATGTAGATAGCTTGAGGTGAGGACATTTATAATGGGGACATTTGAAAATTGCCATGCCAGTTTTTCCTAAATTTAGCCTAACTTTGGTTATTTAGCTCTTTTCCCGACAAGCTAGCATGTCATGCATTAGGTTTGTCTAGTTTCATATGATACCATTGTCTTCCCTCTAGCTTTAAAACTGAGATTGAAACTATTTGGCACAGTTAGGGGGGTCAGAGGGGGGTCTGGGCTTAATATTACGGGGCACTGCCAGTGCCAACCACCCACCACCACCCCCCCCCCCCAGAACCTCCAGTGCATTACGGTCAAACAAACTCAGATGTCTATACCACAACATTTTATATAGTGGGAGGTGTTTGAGAGCTTCTCCCACCTCATTCCTCACCTCCGCCCTTGCAGGTTCTCATCCCCAATGTTAAGCTGGACTATAGCCATGTTCAGTCTAGGTGTGGGTCCTTGGACAGGTGGGGCTACTCGGCAAGAGGTGGAAACGTGAGTCTTGGGCCGCAAGTCCATCGTCTCAGTGTTCATGTCGGTGTTATTTCTTCGTTGTGTCGTGCTTTTTCAGTGTTTCATTTTCCTTTTTCACCTCGCTTTACAGTTTATTGTTAAGTCACTCACTCATTAAGGCAGCTCACTGCTCTTAATAGACACAGCATTCCCCAGTAGTGGTTTGTGTCCTGCGAGTCATTTTGACACTAAACACTGAATGGCTCCTCCTCCAGCACTTGATAACATTCAGGACTGTTGCAGCGTTCTACCTGTGATATTATATTTACTATGATTGGTGAAGTCACACTGTTAAAGCCTTAAAAAACTCACACAAACACTTTTATTAATGATTTGCTTGCATGTTTCATTTTGATTATACTTTACTCAGAAAGTAGACAATCTGAATGCATAAAAAGAGACTCTTGCCGACATCTTTCATCCACAACAGCATGCTGCATGAAGCACTGACTAAGTTGCATTCGGTTGTGCAGGTTGATGATAGCAGTAAGACAATTAAAAGGTCTTTCTTGACTTTACATCACTTCCATCAGGATAGTCTATTCTCAGCAAACCTCTTTTTATTTGCATCTGGAAACTCTGGGTTACTGGGGCAACAGAAACATGTATCCTCTTCCTTCCAAGAGGTTTTGCGATTCCAAATCATGTATCATTACGCATAAAAATGTACAGTATCATTAATTCAACTTAAAGAGACATCTGACGTTGATGGCATGTTTTGGCCAGCGGATGGAGCCAAAATTTAGATGATTTAAACAGAACACACTTTTTAAACTTGTTTACAGATTTTAGCAACTACCAAACTTCCTTACCCAAAAATGTAAGTAAAATAATCTCAGCTGTCTAATTATCCTCCACAATGTGTGAAACATGACACAAAAGTGTACTGCTCACTTTAAATCCTAGCTGCACAATTGGCCAGTAATTGCAGCTTTTTACATGGGGAAAAACATGGGGCAAGTAACAAGGGAAAGCCAAGGCCACAGGGTTTGTGGTTGAGTTGTTGAATGGGTCAATCACTTCAGTGGATCCCCACAGCTTAATGAACAATACACTGTTGGAGATGGAATAGCATATTACTGTGTTTCAGACAGTTACCTGTCAACTAGGAGTGTAACATACATATTTATACAGGCAAAGGCTGTAATATTTGACCCAATAAAAAATTATAGTTTGGTTGGGGTCTCACATTTGTGAGTGCACTGTGCACAGTGAACTATGTTTGCACCCTGTGTCTTGGTTCACAAAATTAAGGCCCCAAATTAGCATTTGGAAAGCCATTAACACAGTCGATGTTTTCTAATTTAATAAAGAAAACTTTATATAGATTTATTTAATTTATCTAGGTCAAGTCTATTGTCGACTAGAGGTTTCTCATCTAAATGTTTCATCAGTTCTCTTGAATAACTCAAAAAGACGGAAGTTGGATATCATATTACACCACTGATATTATAATAATATACATATTATTTAAGCTCTAGGTAGCTCTTGTTAGAACTAACAAGGTGCAAAAATACCAAGTGCAGCTGAAGCAAATTTTAATGTTTTATAATGTAGGCCTATATTTGTTGTTACATATGCACTTGATACTCTGAGTATCCCGTTCCCATCCTGTCAGCCTGTAGTACCAAAACTATTACTAGGATAGTTTTTTTTTTAAATCAAGCAGAAAGATTCCAACTGTATAGTTGATGGATTTCATAAAGATACATTTGCTGAAAGGATGAGCCAATCTGCAGCCTGATGTTCACCCACGCTGACACAAACCACATCTCACCTCTGTCTGTTTAAACTCATGCTGCATATCTTTGCTTGTGTTATGCATGTGTAATGGACTCCTGGTAGATGAACAGGCTATGGCGCAAAATGTCCTTTGTGCTCATGGTGTTGTGGTTTGTAACGTCGCTCACGACCTGCGCTGTTCATCATTGTCTCATTTTTCCTGTTGTTTTTTTTCCCCCTCTTGGGATATGTAAGAAAGCAGACAAAAATGAAGGGAAAATCATTGGTTACAAAAGTCATATCAACTAAATCGGTGACTTGGCATAATGATTGCTGACCACAGGCGTGTCCCAGTGATTCAGCTCAGGATGTGGTGTATCTCTTCCCGTTCATTGTGCTGTGTCTAAAGCTGTATAGCTCCACTTCTTTTGCTGTCTCATTGCTTCACTCCTTACATATCTCTCTGTGGTTTTTCTCTTCAGATCCTCAGGGTGTGTCACATAACTGCATATCCCTATCTCCACTTTCAACTATGCTTTCCTACTTTACATTCTTCCTCAGTGTTATGATGTATATTTGACAGGTTTTTGGAATGTGCCAAAACATTTTTAGCTCAAGACACAGTTACAACACATAGCTTGTTTTCAATCTTGGTTTGGTTGGTTTAACAGACACCAGCAGTTTTGTGCACAGCAGAACGCAAGGACTGTTATTTAACAGTCACTGGTATTCTGCTCTTGTGCTCTCATGCTTGTGTTTTTTTTTTAAATAATAACATGCAATTAGATATCGCTGTGTTGGAATGCGAGAAAACTGCAGCCTTTAATTTTCAGTTGATACACAATTATTTTCTTCAAACAGCAGCTGCAGTTTAGTGCGTATCAGATACACTACATCCTTTCTCTATAATTCAGAAAAGAGAAGCTACTATTTGGATCATCTGTGTAAGCATTATTTGAGGTCACTGGGAGTTCATAACCTCATTGTGAACTGTAAGCTCTGAACTTGTCTTTTCCTGACTTTGCTTCTTCCAGGTGATGATACAGAACAAGAAGATTGACTTGAGCCACGTGACCTCCAAGTGTGGCTCTCTAGACAACATCCATCATCGGCCAGGTAACAGTCGATGCAATCTCTTACCTTGAGATATGAATTTATAAAGAGAAAGTACAGCACTCTTAAGCACTGCTTAGGTCTATGTGAAGTGAGGTACCGGGCAGCTCCCAGGTCTGAATGTGTGTGAGGATAGAAAAACCCATGTGTCATGAGCTGGCTCCCGTTCTATTTCTGTGAGGAGCAGCGAATCCTTAGAGAGAAGCACAATAGGATAGCCATTGTGAACTTTGACCTGCAAGGTGTGGGAAATTGCAGCTTGGCATCCAATCCCACTTTGTCTGGTACTATTACATTAAATCCCACTCACGGACCCCATTTGCACCTAGCATTAACATGCAATCTATATTTAAATATAACATCTGAATAAGGAAAATCCATGGTAATGCAAGGTAAAAGCATCCAAAGCGCATTGTGATCGGAATGTAATCTGATCAGCATTGTGACAGGATCTCAGCCAGGTGTAAATGCAATCCATAGAGTATGATCAACTTCTTGAAAAAACAAATTGGCCCAGCATGTTGAAAGGTCAGCTAACCCCACCTCTTCCTGCTATCTTAAGCAGGCCTGCCAAAAGCTACAAGTACTGTAGTAGCAGTGGCTAGCAAGTTTTCCCTCGACAAAAGTGGTAAAGAAGTCAAATTTGCAAATGCCTGTGGATCGGACGTCATTATTAAGATAATTTATCCAGATACAGATGTAAATGGGAGCAAGGAGTCCCACAGGTGTGGTGTAAGACTTGCACTTGAACATGCACTGTGGCTGTTTGTTAACTGGCAATAAAGTGCAATCTAATTTTAAACTCCTGAAATACCACTCCAGTCAGATGAAGGTCTGGCTCTGATCTGTTGAAGCAAGCAGTAAACTACATTAACAGCTGGATGGATCCGTCCACAGGCGCCGTAGTGGGAGGTGTTGTGATTCCTGCTGGCCTCCCTGTGTGTCTCTAACCTGAGTGTGTGTGTCGGGAGCAGAGAGGGTTTCATTTGGGTGAACTGGCCTTTGAAGTCAGTACTGTTGGAAGCAATAAAATTACTGTTGACCAGTAATACTGCAGACCTATTTTAATACAGTACTGAAAAGATTTCGGAACACGACCAGCAGGGATTCTGAATGAGTTTGTGCAGACAGGTTTCCAGAGGCCTTGCTGTTTTGTTGTGAGGTGTGGAAGCCCCCATCTCTCCTCGCAGATGGTGCTGCAGCTCCATCTGCTGGTCCTTTCTGTCTGTCCATTTTATAACCTTTATTCACTGAGGGCTTGCTTAGTATGCAAGCTCTTTCACTACAACATTACACATCACTTTCCCAATGAGATCTGTTTCAACAGACCAGGATTTTGTATAAGCAAACCTCCAACCACCTTGACTTGACACCTCTATTCAGTTGCTGCTACCACTATGTGAACCTTAGTAGATATTTCATGTCAATTGTCTGTACAGTTTTTACACTTCCTTTGCTTCTCCCCAGGGGGCGGCAATGTGCGTATAGAGACTGTGAAGTTGGACTTCAAAGACAAAGCCCAAGCCAAGGTGGGTTCCCTGGAAAATGCTCAGCACACTCCTGGTGGAAGCTGTGTCACGGTGAGTGTCAGCTCCATGCTCCCAATCCATGATTTAAAGGAAAACAAGTTTTTGAGAGATTGTCTTACTAACCAGTTTAGATATAAACTCTTGTAAGAAACACTACATCCTTCTGTTTTGAGTGTAATTTCCTATACGAGTCATGGTGCATAGAATTTCAGTTGCCTTAATTAGTCAATTAACCTGTAAAGTGAAGAGAATGTAGACAGAAAAACCATCCGTATGTGTATGAACATTATTGTAATCTTAAAAGATATGTGTCTGATATACTATATGTTAAAACTAGTGAAGTTGTGATCGAAGTGGATTAAGTATGCATGTAATATATATATATATATATATATATATATATATATATATATATATGTATATATAAAAAGAATGCGTTTCCTACAAGCCAATCTTCCAAAAACTTGCATTCCTTTATCTGCCTATGAGGGTAGCAGTAAAGGTATAGTATACGCCACAATCAAAAAAAAGAAATGTAGAGGTTAATCTAAACATCGAAGTTCATCAAGTATTCAGTTAGGCTCTGAAGTCAACACAGACTTAAGAGCTAAATAGTAAAGTGTAGGAAACAGACTGCTGCAGTTCTCCAAAGTTAAACTTGTTCTATTTGCATTTGTTCTAAAGCTGACTCACAAAGAAACATATACATCATTTTCACCCTATGTGATGTGAAAATGATGTATTTCTTCTCTACATCCTATGTCACACCATCTGCCTTTGTTAGATTGAGACCCACAGGCTGATGTTTCGCGACCAAGCCAAGGCACGAGTGGACCACGGGGCTGAGATTGTTGTCCAGTCGCCGGGCTTGTCCAGCTCCGTGTCCCCCCAGCGCCACCGGGGCAGCCACCTATCATCCTCCGGCAGTCTCAACGTACTGGAGTCGCCGCAGTTAGCAACCCTGGCTGAGGATGTGACTGCAGCTCTGGCCAAGCAGGGTTTGTGAACACTGGATCTCTGGATTCCTGCTTTGCACCCCGGACATCCTCACCCCGATCCCCTCAAACTTTTCTGCCCACACCTGCCACGCCGAGGCCACCGTCAGCTAAACCACAGCCTCTCAACATCTTCACTTCAATATCCATCACTCAACTCTAAGTAGAGACTCGAATTAGGAGCTACTGTACTTTGATCTTCTTTATTTTCCAAATGTGTGCTATTTCTGACTCATTTTCTTTTTGGCCTCTCTCTTTTTGAATGATGTTGCATAGAATAGTTCAGTCTGAGCACTGGTCCTAAATTAAGTGATATATACAAAGTGGGGGACCAGGTGTTGGCTTAACTGGTCCTGGATCAGTGTTTTGAAGAAGCTGCAGCCTTTTTTCTACATTAAATAAGAAGTAATGTGGCCAGCACACCATGCAGCACGTGTTATTTCGCTCACTAAACATGCGTGCATGGATGCCAAACCCCCTAACAAACCAAGTATTACTGCAAGTCATTCTTGTCATCCGATATATAATATATTTAACAAATATATATAGAAACATGTATAAAAAGTTCTTTGCCATCTACATGTCCTAAAAGGAACAGGAAGTGACAATATGGCTATAAAAATACCTGTAAAATTGCATTACTGCAAAAACTAGGTCATGTTATGACAAGCATGTATTGATTCTAATATTAAAAGAGGCTATTTTGTAATCTAAAAAAAGGATTTTAGTAAGTTATTTCCTCAATTATTGGATAAAGATTAAACAAGTTCATGTTTTGTAGTTATTAGTTGTTTACAGTGTAATGCTTGGTGACAATGTCAGACAGCTGATTTGGTGTTGCTAAGGAAGGCATCTCAGTCCTGTTGAAGAGCATCATACACGTTGTACCTGCTCAGTAGTCCAATATAGACACCTGTTTATACATCAGAACACTAATCAACACCAGAGCTCATTCCACAAACCTACAGCAAAAGGCAGATATTGAGCTCACAGACGTTCCTCCGCTAGCACAGGCTGATGTTGGACTCATCAGGACTGTCTGTTGACGCTACGAATGCGACCTGAGATTTAGCAGAAGATGCAGCTACTCTGAAATCTGTCTGTGTGCGTTTGGTGCAGATCCCATGCCGTTTTACAACGTATGCTAACGTATCTGGATGTTTTGTTGCAATATGTGGGAGAAGAAAGTGGGGAAAAAAAATATTTTGAAAAATCCATTAAAAAGACAAATCATTTAGAAAAATAAAAAGGCAGAGGGAACTCTGAACCTGTTAAATCTGTTAGAAAAAAGTGTTTGGGTGGTCTAGTTTCTTTTTCAGCCACCATTTGTGGTATATCCTGCCTCCTGCCTAATTACTGCCCTCACCTGCGATTGTTTGTTTGCTTCTGTGTTTTTTCTGCATACCCCATCTGCGTGTGCCCCCTTCCCACCTCCTGCTCCACCCTACAGCAACTGTAAATGTATTTAAAAGGTCAAGTAGATGTACGCAGTTTTTCTCTGGTTGATATGACACCAATTACAATAATTAATGCGAATAAAAAGGACAAAAAGTGATACTGGAGTACCGTTTTCTATTTAGATTACAAGACATGCTGTTAATAGTCAGAAGTTTGATTTTGGAAGTATGCTTATATGCTCTCATGTTAAGAGTTGGATGAGAAGATCAATACCACTCATGTCTGTATGCTAAATATGAAGCTACAGCCAGCAGACAATTGGCTTAGCTTAACATAAAGAATGGAAACAGGGAAACTGCTAGCCTGGCTCTGTCCAAAGGTAACAAAATCCAGCTACCAGCACTTCTAAAACTTACTAATCAACGCAATTTATCTCATTTGTTTAACCTACAAAAACCAGTGTAAAGAAACGTACCAAGCTCATCAACTAGATGAAGACATGAGAGTGGTAACACTCTTTTCACCTAATTCTCAGCAAGAAAAAAGTGCATTTCCCGAAATGTCTACTATTCCTTTAACATGCATCTGTCTGAATTAATTAAGCAAATTTGCATCACATAAATAGAGTCAGAAATTTGGAAATAAAACTGGAGTTTGTGAAAAGTTTATTGTGGCAGAAGGTACAATAAGTTAAGACCTAAGGATGGAGTGGGTGAAAAGTGGATTCATTTTGATGGCCAGTCCTGGGCCAAATCAGTCACTTTACTGGCAGATAGAGAGACAGCCAGACTGTTAGTTACAGGAAGGGGAGGTCATCATTATCCCACCTTCCCCTCACACTCGAAAACCAGTGATGATAGAATCCCCAATGAGACAGGGGGACTTGGGTGAAGATGAGCAAAGAAACAGCTCATGGGAAATCAGGATGGCTTCCCAAACAGCAGGAAGAGGAGAGAGAAAAAAAAAAAGCACCAGTTGGACAAAAGGGGGAAAAAAGAGTAGAACAAAACAAAAGAAGGGTTCAGGAAATGACATCCCATAGTCCTTAGTTCCCCCTGCTTCCTCAGGTGGTACAGGAAACAGTGAGTGGATGTCGTGACACCATGGGGTCTGCACATATGTGATGCTCACCACCACAGTGGCAGGGTCCTTACACAGACATGATGTGCTTGACAAAGGCTGCAGATGAAGACCAGGGCAGCACACAGAGAAGACAGAAGAGAGGGAATAAGGAGTGAGTGAGGAGAAGAATAAGTCAACTTTCCAATAAAATCAGATTTGTTAACTTGAAAATGCAATTCTATAGATGATATAAAACAGTGTACTACAGCACAATAAAATGTGTTTGGTCTGGTGTATGCACCATACGAAATACTGTGTATTTAATTTATAGGAATATCTGTGTCATTTTCTGGATTAAGTATGCATTTAAAGGGGCACTCCAGCAATTTAGTAATGCACTTCCATAAAGATGGGGGACTTAGAGATGAGATGAGTCCCCCATCTTTTATTATGAAATAATGGAAAAATCCAAGCAGCACAAGTTAAGGTTTCCTGACTTTTAGTCCCTAGTATGGCTCAAGCTAAAATGCTGGAGCCTACATTTCCCATAATACAGCTCAACAGCATCTTTCCTTATGGTGATATCATCAGGATTAGTTGTTTTTTTTCCAAAGTTTGTAAAGCTCCCTCAAGAGCCAAAGAAGACTGACAGACTGAGTGGTATTCTCCATGTAAACTAAATTGCAACAGGTGAAAATGGTGCAGTGCCACCTTAAAATAATATAAGCATTTTTCTTTAATGTGTTGAATAATACACATACATAAAGTGTGTTGTATCAGCATATATTATTAGTTATAATGTTGCAATTTGTGGCTCACCCTCATAGTTGATACAGCCGTTCTCGTCCTCCTGTCCTGTCATGAGAGCATCAATCTCAGCCTCATTCATCTTCTCTCCTGTAGGGGGAGGCAGAGGACAACCAGTATTAATTACACACACTGACACACACGCACACACATACACATAGAGAGACAGAAGTGCCCTTGGCCTGACTCACCCAGTGTTGACAGAACAATACGCAGCTCAGCACCCATCACTGTGCCGTTGCCCTCCTTGTCGAAGACGCGCAGACCCTCAACGTAGTCCTCAAATTGTGCCTTGTTTGGGCTGTTGATGATGGACTGGAGCATAGGCAGGAAACCTTCGAAATCTACTCTCTTGTTGACCATGTCTGTATGAAAGGAGACAGAAATTCCATCCATAGGTGAATGAGCCAGGCAGGTTTTAGACAACAGGCACCACATTTTCAGCATAAATAATATATCTCCACCTTTCTACTACAGGCACTACTTCTCTCTTCTATAATTCTTTTTGGTATTTTTGACTGTGACACAGTACAGAGTAAGGCACAGTTCTGGTTCTGTAAGTAATGACTAAGCTCTAACTATACTGTTTTTTTAAAGGTGGAGATTTTGACTTCTGTATTTTCTTCATTTCTGAGACATTTTTGTGACAGATCTGCTCCATGTGTCTTCTCTATAGCTATAAAGACTGATTTCAACAGAAAGAAAAACAGCTGATTTGACTGAACATAATTTGACTAGCCATAAAAGCAGATACTAATAATGTCTTCCTTCTAATAAATACCTACTTTAAAGTTGCACCAAAAAAATTGTTGCAACACCAGAGATTATTGAAAGCTGAGCCATGCATTCCTGATTACTGCACACACACTAGACATCAGCTCAGACAAACCTGCCCTATGAGCTACTGATTGGTTATAACTGTTTATTTAAAAGTGTTGCTAGTAATGACTAGAGCGCACACTGCAGATCATACTGATATCCATTCAAAAATCATACATTTTAATATTATCATTAGAAGGAGTAGAAATAGTATCTTGTATGTCCTGAAGTCTGCAGTCATCTTTCTGTTCCAAGAAGAATTA
This sequence comes from Sander lucioperca, assembly GCF_008315115.2. NCBI lineage: Eukaryota > Metazoa > Chordata > Actinopteri > Perciformes > Percidae > Sander > Sander lucioperca. The sequence goes on from NC_050180.1 coordinate 14,115,792, forward strand.
AATGATTTGGGGATACTGGCATTTTTTAGTAATTATTTTGCATGAAATTATCAAATTTAAACATAACAAATAGTACAAAACATCTGAAGGTAACAAATGCTGGATATATAGTTTACCATCAGCGGAGGGGGTTCCGAGCAGTTTGGACACCTCCTTGTTGGTGGGGTTCTGTCCCAGAGCGCGCATGATGTCAGCGATCTGGTTGTAAGCCACCTTGTTGTCACCCACCCTGTCAAACAGACCAAAGGCCTCCCTGTAGTCTGCACAGTGGAGGGAAAAGTGGATATCAACACCTTAATGAATCCAGTATTTTCATTTTCATGAATTGGTTTATGTTTGTAAGGTGTTAAGCAGTGAGTGTGTGAATGCCTAAACTGCACCTTGTGATGTCATCATTTTGTACAATATATTTTTATAATCTTGCTTAAGGGATTTTTATTATTCAGCAGCATCTTACATTTAATTGCATACACTTGGCTAACACGTATTGGTATGTTTTTGTTATTAATGTGTTTTAAAATACTTATACATATCATGTCGAGTTTTGATAATTAACATCCTTTAAGGTATAATAACCTATGCAGCTCCATCTCCAACTTCAAAATGTATTTTGAATTAATTATGTACAGTATCTCTGCATTTTCTATAGTATGTGTTAAATGCGTTTTTTCCCTCTATTTAAGACCATGGTTTGCATTTCAGTAAGTATAGCTGTGGCTGTTGCACCCCTGCCAGCAGGTGGAGGCAGCTCCTCTACAAACTAACAAGGGAATCAAACAACAAGGGCAACGTATACAGTAACAAGGGCAAGACGTCTCTATAGCTGACTCCTGCCAAGCTCTGTCACCACCCATACTATTTCTATCACAGCTGTCTGTCTGTCTCTCTCTCTCTCTCTCTCTCTATCTCTCTCTCTTTTCCTCTTTCCCTCTCCCTCCATCCCTCTGTCCCTCCCTCCATTTCTCTCTCTCTCTCAGCACTGCTATTGGCTCCTTTAAAAGACCACCTTGGAATTGATAAACATAGCTGAGAATATGAGCCCCCTCCTTTTAAAGGCAAGGCCCTCTGTGGGTGAGCTGAGTAAAAGTAGGGAATGCTGACTGGAGTGTAACTAGCAGCCAGTCAGACGACAGGTCTGGTCAGGTGGTGTCCTGTCCAGTGTCAGATGGGACCATTGCACAATTGCACAATACACTACTTTTTATCCACTATTACTTGAAACTGTTGCATTGACAACAGTTGACAATCACTTGAGGTGTAGATTTTTTGTTGTTGTTGTTGTATATATATAACTAGCAAGGCATTCAGTCAAGGAACTATGATTTTGTTTAAAAGACCACCATGTTATAAATGGTTTCTTTGTGATGTTAGAGTTTTTATTTGTTTCAACCAAGAAATGTCAAGAATGCCAAAAGACAAAAATGCCAGCGGTGACCATCTGTCATGAACACTTTAAGTACTCTACATTGTTTTACTCTCAGATGTTTAAGTCTCTTGCATAGTTATTAATGTGAATATAATAATAATAATAATAATAATAATATGTTTATTTGATATAGCTCCTTTTACAGACAAAGTCACAAAGTGCTTCACAATATAAACATCTGTAAAAATGCAGTAGGATCCAACAGAAAATAAGCAAGGAAAACATAATTGAAAGACCAATGAAAATCATTTAAAAGATTAAAACCTATAACCCAAAGTTACAAACATGAGTCAAAAGCGAATTTAAACAAGTGCGTCTTCAGCTGCTTTTTAAAAGCTTCAACAGAGACTGCAGAACATAAGACAATAGGAAGGGCGTTCCACAGGTTTGGAGCCACCGCTTCAAAGGAACTGTCACCTTTAGTTTTTAAGCGAGTGCGTGGGACCACCAGTAATCCCTGGTTAGACTAATATATCTTAAATATATGATATATTTAAGATAGGGATGAGTTGAGTTTTATGTATGGAGTGTCATAGCAAAGGTAAAATGAGGTGCACTTACCATCAATCTGGTCTGGGCTGAATTCAATCTAGATGCAATATAAAGCAGCCAAATTAGTATAAACCATACAAATGCATGAGTTTTGACAGACAATTGAATCAACACAAGCACTTTTATTCAAAAGGCCAGTATAATCAAACAATTACACTTTATCTAGACTAATTTATCAGGTCTACACTAGGATTGAAGTTGTCTCTTTGCCAAAATTAGCTTCACATAGTGGCACCTGATCAGTGGAGGTCCATCTTTAGCTACATTAACATGTCCACATTTGGTGTCACCCTGCATAGCCATCAAACATCAGTCACCATTCTATTAGTCCAATCCAGAGAGCAGGGGGCGTGGTCTAAACCATGGTGAGCTATCCATGGTTCTAGTCATTCTCCTCAGTCATCTGTACAACTATAAGTATAGTCCTTCAAACCCTAATGCTCTCTCAAAAACTTACTCTTAATAGATGTTCATATACATTTTAAACTCTGGTTAGGATTTTTTTGTACCAGGCCATGTCAAGGTGATAATGGATGTGAATTAAACAAACAAAAAAACTATTTAACAACATAATATTTTTTTCTAGAATATGATGTACAATCAAGGTTGCCCTTTGTTCTATTCTCACATTGTCCCTCCTTCAAATGTGTGAAATATAAATGAATAAAACATTGCTTGTTTTCTCTGGGGCCCCACTTAAGCACCCCTCTGGGAACCACTAAAGTCGGTCTACGTTTGTCATGCAACACTGAGTGTGAATAGCAAAGTCAAATCCCAGTTCGTCCTATAGCAGTAGGCTACTTATGCATTCACGGTCATTGTACCTTGACGGCGGACAGGTCGACAGCGGCAGGTGCTGCAGGAGCAGGTTCTGGCTCTGGTGCCGGTGCTGCTGCAGGTTCGGCCTTCTTGGCGGGAGCCGCCTTAGCGTCCTTCTTGGGTGCCATTTCAACTGATAGTAGAGGTACGGTGTTCCTGAAGCACAGACAATTCCCGGTTCGGATGACAACACAAGGCGTGTAGCACAGAGTGGAGGGGACTCGGAGCAAGAAATCATCCCTGGGGCGTATATATATGAGGCTATGTTTCCTCTTGACCCCCGTCAACGCTGTCCCCGTGTAAGGATTGGATGGCGGATGGAAGGGGGTGTGTGTGATTGCGGATGGGTCTTCTCTAAACATAGAATATTCTGCTGCGGGCCAGAGAGTAATTATTTACGCGACATATCTAATAAAGAACGAAAACACGGAAGGGCGTGGAAGGTTACCTGGGGACATGCAATATCCTGCGGACAGTTCCACTTTTACGCACAGGTTTACGCACCATTACGCACGACCCATCTGAGAAACATTCTCGGCTATTTCAGGATGGTTTAGTAAAATGTGTAGATGTTAAAATAAATAGTTAAGGGCCAAAAATACGAATAATTGTGTGCTCATTTATCAAATTAGATTACATATAGGGCAACTCTAATCTAATTTGATAAATAACACTCTAATCGGCGACTAGCCTCAAGGAAAATGACTCATTCAAGCCTAAATTGAGCATTAAAAGATGGAGAGAAGTGTTCGCTATAAAATGACCAGGTATAAATTCAATGAATGGTCAGAACTAAGTGGAAATAAAGAGAGGAGGATCTGACATGTACGTAATTAAGGGTAACTTCACCGAAAATATTTTTACTCCCCTTCTAATGTGATGACTTTATCTAGGCTACATTCATCCTTTAAGCCAGATCTACAAGAGTCACGTCTCACATTAACAGCGTACATCATAAGCAGTTTGTTAAAAAATGTTAATATGGATTTTGCCTTATAAAACACTTCCTAACTCATCATATTACTGATGTGATTGAAACTCATCTCTGACTGCAACTCTACTGGCCTCATCAATTTATCTTTCAATATTATCACTTTATTTGAAATATAGCATAGACCCCAAAGTTTCCTAAAAATATAATATATATTAGCCAACATGAGGGTGAATTGGGGGTAATTTGAATAAGCAATGATGCACAACATATCTAGAATATCTGCATTTTGATGTAACGGTGTAGCCATAAGAGCATGACATGTGGTTAAATATTTTACTCAGTGCAAACATCAAACAAACACAAACACACATTTAGAATATAGATATATGTATTACTGTAGTGCCAAACAGTGTGGAAAATGTAAGAAGAAATGAATGCAAGTGGAAGTTTGTGGAACAGAAAACATGCGAAGAAGCAACTGCTCACACTAGTTCAAATTTGTATTTGAGAAACTTAAGGTGGACAGGTGGTGGAATTGTTGTCTGTGCAGATCTAATAATAAGCCATTGTTTATTTCAGTCACTGACAATGTGTGTTACAGCACCTGTGTTCAATTTGGTGGTCGTTGGTGGAGTGAAAGGTCACCACCACTCCCAGGACGGATGTGACTTAAAAGCACAGGGTGATGGAGATCTACTGGAGCTTTCAGCTGCTGATGCCAGTAACCCAGACAAGGCTAAGAGTGCAAATTCTGTCTCCTTAATTCTTGTCTATATCTGTCTCCCAGTGCCAGTGGTGCAGCCCTACCCCCACCACCATGACAGGCCCTGGTGACGAAGGAACTGCATGAATTCCACCACCCAACAGCCCCCCCTCCCCCCGCTTTCACTGACCCCATCTCTATGAGGGCAAGCCAGAGAAACCCTCAGTCCCTCAGCTGTCATCAGGGCTCACCCCAGGCACCCTACTGCACCTTCTCGAAAGTCTGACTTCCCTTTACTCCCTCCCCTTATAGAAACTCTGCCCCAGTCCTTGCACCCTGTGCTGCAGTCCAATCTGAGCTCCACTATATAATCTTAATGGATTCAGCAGCATGGAAAAGCTGTTCTTTATTGTGGTGTGATAGCAGGTCAGCTTGTGAAAACAAAAATAATAAGATATCGTGTTTATTTGACAATCAAGTGTAACATGTTTTATTGTGTGAATTATATGCATGAGTTGCTTGTGAAGTCAAATAATCCATTTCACATTTAGGGGCAATTTAGATATCAAAATAATGTTTTTTTTATCCACAGTGAGTAATATTGCAGTGTTTGAGAAGTGTTAACACACAATGTTTCTGCTATTGTCACTGTAACTGAGGCTTAGTCAGTGCCAATTGCCAGTTCCCATGACAAATAATACATTTCAAAGAAGTCTGTTCTGTGTGGATATTGTTTCCTTTACCAATCTTGACCAAACAGGTTTCTAAATATGTTTTAGTGTACTGTTACTGAATCACTCAGTACCACATTAGTGAAGATAAACAGTCTTCTCCTTCTGAATAAACATGTAACCCTTTACTTATTCATCATTAGTGTCTAGCTCCTTTGGGAAAGCCATACTGGAGATGTGAGGTCAGATCTTTTAAAGGGGGGGTGGGGGGGGGGCAAGGGGCTTTAACTGTACAGTAAAGGCCACAACAGTGACACATGCCATGTGAAGATCAATTTCAACAATCACCCTTGGTGACCACCACTGCTGTCCATAATGGCAGAATGGAGGAAAATCAATTATCTTTGATTGAATTACTTTATGCCAGTATGTATGGAGTTTTAATTATGCACAAACATATGATGGGCAGATATATTATTATGAAAAAGGGAGATTTTTAGCTGTGCGTAATGCTCTGCGCAGACCAGTGTGTAGCCACTTAAACACAGTTGGTGGCATTATATATCTCTGTCCTCACTCAAACAAAATACACCCAAGACAGAGGCACAGGAAATAACATATTTTGTTTTGGTTTTATGAAAAACCAGTAGCATATAAAAGCTGCTTTCACCATCCAGTTGTCTGGTGTCTCGGCCTACATGTTTATGGGGATACAGCAACACAAGCTCCAGATTTGAATACACTGATTGCCTATGAGTGGCACCTATGTACAAGACAATCACCTGTACAGGAAAAAGATAACACTGAGTACAATGTACAACTTATGCAAGTATCTGTCTTCTTCCAAGCTCAAACAATACCGCTCCATAAGTATCCTAATTAGGGCCAAAACCATGAATGACAGCTGTCATAGCTATTGATACATACTTGACCTGTGTTCTTTTTTTGGCAGTATGGTCTACCAGCTGGCCAACATGTGATTTAAAAGTGTGGTTCTTCAGCCCTTTTCTAATTCAACCAGTCATAGTTTTCCCCTCTTTAGAGTTGAGCCAACAAAAGTGTGTGTGCAAAAGGTCCACAGTAAATGATTATGGTAGAAATTAAGTAATTTGTTCTGCACTCACAATGTAATGACACCTATGTTGCCTTCCGTACACAAAGGTTTAAAGTTAGTCAGCTTCTATCTACCCACACGTGTTTCAAACATTATGTTGAATATTATTCTGTGCCTGATGGGAATAAGATCAGATTAAACATCAGTGATAACTATATGGAAATTGGGATGTTTATTCATCAGAAAAACGTAATGGAAAGCAACAACCCAAGTGGTGTACAAATGGAACTGAACAAATGAGGTGCATTTAAACAAAACACTTTATTTTATTTAAATCATTTCACCTAATCTGCATGAGCATTCTGGAGAGAAATGGCAGTTATGAGAGGAATGCTGCGGGCTACAAGATGTCACATGCAGGGATGAAAAATATTTTAATTGAATGAAGCAGAGACTGTGGTAAACTAGGTTGATTATCATCAGCTAACACAAAGAAGCTTTCTTGGATTGCATCAGTTTAGATTGAAAAACAGATAGATATGAGAGGAAGTGTTCTAAGAGGATATTCTTTTGCAAACTATTATGCTTGGATAATTTCTGTGCCACCTCTTAACCCTCTAGCTTTGTCCTTTGGCAGCAGGGTTTGCTCCGGTACTATTACTGTTACCTCTCAAGAATGACAGTGTGATCTGAAGCACTTATGCCTGCTTGCTGCAATGCATTCGCAGTGATCGCAGTTTACAGAATTGTCAGAAACACGTAATTTAATGTTACCTGTACCAGGACGAAAACATCAATCATTAAACTGTGAGATGTACAATTAAGGTTCTGTAAAAGAGAAACAACAGAGGCACTGGTTTTAAGACACAGGGCCTGCCCTAACCTTGGGGTCCTCCTGCGATAAGCATGATTAATGAAATGTGAAGAACCTGAGCTTGAAAAAAAAAAATCATGCGATGAGTGCAGTGTGGTGTAAGATTCCAAAGATGCTCCCCGGTCACTGGCATTTGCCTGCATGGGGAGTTGGAGCATTGAGAGGGTTGCAGAAGGAAAGGAAATGACAGGGAGCATCGATGGACTTCCTTTGCCACACAAAATGCAGCAGAGGTCACCCAGTGTGTAATCTGTGATAACTAGAAAGTAGCAAGGCTTTGGATTCTAGTTCTACTCCCACCCGCCCTTTTCAAACCCTGAGTGCTTCCTTTCCTGCCCTCCAACCATGCCAAAAAGAATGAGGCTGTAACTGAGCCTAGAGGCACAGATGGAGCCTATTTATAGTCCCTACAGAGAGGTGTGAAGTTTCTTGGGATTTCTAAGAGCAGGGGCCATGGCTCCTTAAAGGGGCTGTGGTCTGTGGTGTGTAGCCCACATGCTCTCTTTCCCTCTCTCGCTCTCTCAAAAGACCTCCACTGGCCACACAGGAATTAGATGGGGGCAGGCTAAACAAAGCTACTTGCTGCGCTTTTTTACTGCGAACACTACCTCACTACAGAGGAAGGGAATCCAATACCGGCATTTGGGCACAGTCTCCTCCTCTTTATCCAGCTGATGACTTGGTCTTCCTTTTACAACTCTGGAGTCACATCACCCAAAACAAGAATGGTGACGCTGTGCGTGGGTCTTCTTCTAACTTGACAGCGCATACTGTTAATGCAGGCTTGAGTGAACCACTTATAACTAATAACTATAGACCCTTTTGGTGGTTGGCTTGATTAATGTAATTGTTGATTTAATGGGAAAACTACTACTACACAACTATTTACAAGCATTTAAGAATCATTTTACATATGTATTTAAAATGTTGGTTATTCGTCATCTAGAACTGGGCTTCCTTTTGATCCATGAATATGGCCATACAATTTCCAACACAAAGAATACTGTACTACTACTACCACCAATACAACTGCTAGTACTATTTCACTACTTCTACTAATACAGATGTAAAATCCAGCCAAAGTGTATTATTACAGAACAAAATCAGGTTCAAACAACTATAAAGGTGTAGCACATGAATCCAGTTCTAAAGTTTTTGACCGAAATCCTATGTGTTGAAGAATTGAATTTACAATTGTCTACTATTGGTAAATATCAAGCACCAAATGGTTAAGGGCCATAATGCATTTGTCATCTGCTGCCACATTATGAAGCATCCAGACCTCTAAAGTCATATGACCACTGTCCACTGAATCAAAACTAAGCACGGAGAAGCAGTGTTCAGTTGTTTGTGCTAGAAAACTTGAAGTCATCTCCAACTCTGTCAAATCGAAGCTTTTCTGTTTATCCATTCCTTTTATTAGATTAAATGCAGGACCATAGTCATTTTTATTCTCCGGTTAATCTGTTTATGTCTAATGTAAAGCCCTTTGAATTGCCTTGATGTTGAACAATGATATACAAATAAACTTGCATTGTCTTGTCTTAGAATGATTTATAAAGTGGCAATATCTTCAAAGTGGTATGCCAGTCTAATCCTACTGAACAAACATCATCACAGATCCTTGAAACAACCATCCATTATTTCTGTCATCTCAGGGCTGAGGCATTGCTTGGAATCCTGGCACAGAGAAAGGCGAGGGAGCCTATTTGTCTATTTACGTCCTGTCGTAAGCTTTGTCACCATCTAAAACTCACTTGGAACTGCAGATATTGTGGGGTCTTTCCGCCACACCCTAGCCAATCAGGGGAGGAATTTAGAGGGCAGCTAATCGCATAATATAATAAAGGGCCATACAGTACATTGCACAGGCTTCTCGTGTTATCCCAATCATCACCTAGCAATTTTCCACTGTATGTGATTCATTGTTGACAGTAAGGGCTGTTTTTTGAGTGCATAACTGTTTTAAAAAATAAACAAATAGAAATACAGTATTTTAAAATGAAAATGATTCATAAAATTAAGCTAAAATTAGTTTGTGTGTAGAGTTTATTATAGTATAGGTAGGAAGCCTGTGAAGATAGCCTGACAGTGTTGTGTAAAATGGTTGTGTAAAAGGTTTTATCAGCACTGATTTATATTCTTTCACCTATTGACTTATTATTAAGTTTCATATGATAAGCTTTGGGTTTGAACAATAATCATATCACGCCGTTTCAAAGGCCTGAAATGTGTGGAGATAAACTCTATTTTGCAGATATAGAGAGGGTAAGCAGCTGAGTGTCTTTGCCGTTTGTTTTCCTGTAAAGTGGTATCAAATGTTAGATATTATCTAGTGTATGTGGTCACAGAAGATCCAAAAAGAGTCCAAAAAAAAATGCATGTTATGCTCAGTACTATATACCGTATCTAATAAAAACTTACATTGATGTCAGCACATACATGAGTCATAATCATAATCATCATGATCAGTCTGGTTAAACAGCCTGGACTTCATTGTTTGGACACAATTCAATCATCAGAGCCTCTACATACACACATAATGACCATTCACCAACCAACAGTTTTACTTAACCTACTGTAGTAACCTTCTACAAACCAGCTACAAATGTAGTAGTCTGTTGGACACTGAGGAGCAGCACAGGCTCATGAGCTCTTTAGTAGCGATAATGTTCTTAGTGGAGAGAAAATACCTTGTAGTGTAAATACAGTTACCAGTATATCTATTACTTTCATGCATCACATCCTATGTAACAGTAATATAAAAATGTGGACATGAATGTAGGTGCCATGTCAACTGTAAAGCCGTTATAGCTTGAGCTACACACTGGCAGCTAAATGATACTAGGGGCCTCTCAGTTGTTACTATAATTCAAATATATGGAGCTGAACTGTCATCTACACATCAAGTGTGCCACTACAACACTGCTGCTGATTTAAAATCCCTCTGAACCTTGTTAACAAATGTTACCACTGGATGTCACCAGTGATCCACAGATCTGCTGAACAGGAATAGTGCATACAGAATTTTGACAAAGGGAACATGATCTGTAGTTAACAAAGGGGTTTAGACAAATGGAGAGGACCTACACAAAACTAAAGTATACCAAGATCAGAAATTAATTAGACTTTAACACATGAGTAGCCTATAATTAATTTAAATGTAAGTGACATACTGTACCTCCCTATATGTATAATGCAAATGGAATTATAGCTTTTACAAAGTTACATGGAGAGCACTCTCAGTCTATTTCCCAAGTCCAATTTCTGGAGTGTGGAAGTATTTTGTGATCTACACACGTCCTATTACTCACACCCACTTTGTTCAGACTGCTGAACCCAGCAGAGTGGCAGTCAGGCAGCCTTCTCCACAGAGGACCAGTCTTGCAGTGATCAGCAAATACACACACCACTCTAATCCCACTACCATGCAGCCTGTCCATGGTCAGTTTGCTTTTTCTTTTGCAGGCAACTGGCCTCAAAGAAAAAGCTATAAAGTTTTGTTGCCCTGAAAGCACACACAAGTTTGCTATAAGCAGGCACATTCATTCTAATTTGGCATGCACTTCATTTTAGTTCCTTTTCAATGTCCCAAAATGTAGACTGTTTATGTAATCAATATTTCCTCATGTGTAGACATTTTTTAAAGTAGTCTACGTAGCACTTTTTTTCTTTTATAGCATCACTGTAGAAACAGAATGAAAAAAAAAATAAAGGAGAATGTGAACATTTTCTTCAAAAAGGCTATTTGAAGTTTCAAGTTAGCCTTTATTAATGGTGGCATTGCTCAAACTAAACGCAAAAACACGTAGGCTAACTAAACAAAATATGGTTAACTAATAAACAAGTAGGTCTACTATAATAGATATATAACAGTTTGAGAGGTTAACATCTGGTACATCAGAAGGAGTTTAACGTGTTTGGCCTGCAGAACACTTTATTCTTCTCAACTACTATCATGCGTGTTTCGGTATTTTAAAACACGTGAATCCCAGGTTGATCTTTCTCGTTTGACAAAAAGTAGGCGTTTTAACTAGAGACCAATCTAAACGCTGTGCGCTTAATGCGTTGAGAAAAACAACCTAACGACGGCCAATCCCGATCAATTTTTCAAGCTCTCAGTTGGACTGTGTGTAATGACACGAGGAGCAGCAGCCCAAAAACTCATCCATTCCACTGTCCTCTAAAAGAACATTTACACGCAAGACGCAATTGTGCAATTTGCAGGACAGTGTAAATACTGAATCTTTTTTTTTTATATAGGGAAACTTTTCATTCACGTCTGTGCTACTTTACTTAAAGAGTTATTTAGGCTAATATGACAAAAATCCTGCTAGCTCACAGCGTTGTTAAATCTCTGAGACAAGGATGTGTGGCTGGCAGAAGAGTAGGAAACACGTCGGCATGGCTGAGATTTCAAACTACGAAACTGTTTAGTTTGAAGGTAAGAGAACGCATGTATGAAAACTCTTGTTGTCAGTTGTAAATGCACGAAACTTTTGGAAACTTTTAATCAGTGCTGTCAATGGAGCGCTAGCGAAGGCCGAATCCTGTAGGAAAATCCATAAAGTCTGCGATGCTTTGCCTTTACACACATGTACACATATTTTAAAAGTTGTTACAGCCTTTTTGCAAAAACAGCAGGAGCTACTCTTATATTCGGCATAGATCCAGCACAACAAGAAGTTCTCATTTTAACACAATTCAAACTTATGCTAGTTGACCATTTACGACAGTTAACTCTAACGCTCGTTCATTAGAAATTACGTTACAGCATGGTGGGCGGCAGGTAGTAGCATAAAGCTGAACAAAGTTGGAACCGTATTGAATTAAGTTCTGTCCGGTGGACTGCCATTACGCCGAATTGACTGGTGGCACATTGTGATTCAATAAAACATAGTAAGTTTCTTGTCTCACGCAAGTGGTTGTGCCATTAAGAAAGACTGTAGTAAATTCTCTGATTTTGAATGCAGTTTGGGGTGGTGGCAGTTAAGTGAAACTTAATTTGTATCAACTCACAGAAAAGAAAAAGACAAATAATGTTGCACTGTTGAGAGGTGATGATATTTCCAGACTGCTGTCTCAGATAATATGTAGCATGCCGATGCTGGACGCTGTGCATCTTGTGTGTTAATAACATGGAGAATTGCATCATGTTTGAGGTGCGCTCTGATTGCAACAACTGATTTTCTCTTCACCTCACTTCCACAGAATATAACTGTATATAGCAATATGTCAGCATTGTATCTATCTGTGATGTATTTGAGGATATTAGTCTTTAGTAAGAGAGAAAAAATGTTCTAATTAATCAAGGCTCTTGTGATGGACACACACACACACACACACACACACACACACACACACACACACACACACAGAACAGATTTGTCTGTCTCAGCATTCATAGCACAATTCACATTGTCCTGCAGTTTCAGCATGAAGTCCGTTGCCATCACTCCTGAACATTAAAAGTCTACAACACATTTGTTTCAAACTTTTGCCTTTGGTCTTTCCAAACTTGCTTCATATAAAGGGAATGCATTATTATTGGGTGAGATTTATCTTGTCATCTGCTTGCTCTCTTTTAACTCCCAGGCCCAGACGGCCCACCTGGTCTTGGAGGATGGTACCAGAATGAAAGGATTTTCCTTTGGGCATGATGCCTCTGTAGCTGGAGAACTCGTCTTCAATACTGGCCTGGTGGGGTAAGGAGACATGCTGACATAAGTCAAACCACATTAGATTTAAGACAGAATTGTTCACTTGAACAAGTCAGATACTAAATACTAAAATATCAACCTTGCTTTGAGCTTGACAATCTTGCATCTTAAGTGTATTAATTTTACGTTTTCACAAAATAAATTCCCAAGACAAAGTTACACTGCATTTTCTCACCTTGTAGAGAACCATGAGTGGATGACATGACTATGTGCTTCATCATTACTACATGACAATATCCTGCTGTTTCCCTGCTTTAGGTATCCTGAAGCCCTGACTGATCCCAGCTACAGAGGTCAGATCCTTAGCCTGACCTACCCTATTGTGGGAAACTACGGGGTACCCAACAGCCAGGAGCTGGACGAGCTGGGCCTTAGAAAACATTTGGAGTCAGAGCGTATCCAGGTAGGAAACTCAGCGATGGTTTGGGGTGTCAGGTTTTGTTGAGGCCTCAGCACTGCAATTTATTTATTACAACTTCCGTCTTTGATCCTGTCTGTCAGTCGATCAATGCTCAACCTTGGTCCAGACTGAAATATCTCAAGAATTGAAATTAATTGCCATGACATTTTTAGACATTCATGATCCCCAGAGGAGGAATCCCACTGACTTTTGTGATGCCCTTTTTATCTAGTGGCACCATGAGGTTGACATTTGTGGTTTTAGGTGAAATATGTCAAACTAGATTGCCATGAAATGTACATGAATGGTACAGACATTCATATCCACCTGAGGATGAATTATAATCACTTTGATGACTCCTTAGCTTTTCAACAGTAAGTTAACTTTTTGGTTTGTGTAATACTTTGATTTATGAGTAAAACACGACTCTATTTTTAGTACTAATTAGAAATTGTTACAGTAGCTTGCTAACACCCTAAACTAAGATTGTTTACATGATAAATAGCATTGCTATTGTTGGCATGTTAGCATGCTGACATTTAGCTCAAAGCACCGCTAAGTACAGCCTCACAGAGGCACACCAGCATGGCTGTAGACTCTTTGTCTTGTTATGATCGATTTTGCAGGCAAACATGCTAAAACTTCGCTGGTTTCAGTTTTTCAGTTATAAATATTTGCTTGTTTTCTTAAGAGATATATTCCAAATACAGACGTGGACTAGCATTATATAGTGGATGCACACATGGTTCTGTTTATACTTAACTGGGTGTCTGCATACAATGATGTGTTCACAACTGTTTAACGGTGCAAACTGAACGCTCACCATCACAGCCATGTGGATGCAGAGAGTATAAATTAGATCTTAGTTTCATATACTACTAAACTTAATACCTTTGGGTTTTTGACAACAAAATGTGATCTGATTGTAGTTTAAACAATTAAAATAATTTTAATAATATCAAATAATTGTCAGATTAATCGGTTACGATTGTTACTTGTAGTCCTACACATAACAACGGTGCAGTATTACCACACATTTATGCGGTATTGACATTTTGTGATGTAAGAACAGGTTTCTCTGTGCTTATTCTCCCATGCTCGGGATATTCTGGCATGCCCTGATGCCCACACACATTTTAGGATTTTGTATTTTGTGGCAGCTCTTGACACAATAAACATGTTAGGGGTGTGAGCTACAGTAGCATAACACAAAGCTTTATTCTGAGCCTATGCAGTTGATAGACTGAGGGACTTAGGGACGTTTTAAGTTTGACCTTGTTTTTAAGGTTGGTTTGGTGCTTTTGTATTTCTAGGTATCTGGTCTTCTTGTTCAAGACTACAGTCACGAGTACAGCCACTGGAACTCTGTCAAGTCTTTGGGGCAATGGCTACAAGAAGAGAAGGTTTGGATTCAAATGACCAAATATCTGGTGTAATCTCAGAGAGGAGAGTAGGAGTCCGCTGCTGGTGAATTTACAAATATTACTTTCCCTCTTTTAAAGGTTCCTGCACTGTTTGGAATAGACACCAGAATGCTGACCAAGATCATCAGAGACAAGGTACTGTAAATGCAAAGGTCTGAAGAACTTCTACATCTTTTTTTATAAATGGATTGGTTGATGGACTGTTAGTTTGCTTGTGATTTCTCCTCAGGGCACAGCTTTGGGGAAGATTGAATTTGATGGGCAGCCTGTTGAGATATCTGACCCTAACCAGAGAAACTTGGTAGCAGAGGTCTCAACCAAGGTAACAGCTGCTAACTATTATATTGAACATCCCAAAGCAGTTGTTCTTTCCATTACACCAGATAGTCCTGGTACAATAGACCAAAGTCTCAGATCATAGATATGTCTACAAATGGTGTTGATTAGCGCTAACCTCTCTTCTCTCTCTTTCTGTGTCCTCCCACTCACTAGGAAACCAAAGTTTTTGGAAAAGGAAACCCAATAAAAGTGGTGGCTGTTGATTGTGGTATTAAACATAACATAATTCGCCTACTGGTTAAGGTGAGAAAGAATATAAGAGGGATTGAAAAAAACATTTGTTATTGAGTGTGCATCCTCATTAGTTTACACACTTAGAAATTATGTGTTTATGATGTAGCCCAAAATGACCATTTCTGCACAAATATAGAAAATAAGTCAACTCTAAACACTCGTTCACATTTCTGCAATCTGATCTTGAAAATATGAGGTGGTAATGTTAGATCTAACAAGCTACAGGAAAAAAATCCTGTAGTGTCCGTATGTTTCATCAAGTAGTGGGATAGTGGGCTTTTCTTTTGTTTATGCATCATTTAATGGTTTGTTGTTATGTATAGTGTTACTATTAGCTTGTAGTAACAGTTGGAACATTCATTAAGACATAGGTTTATTTGGTGGCATTTACAATAACACATCTGCTGAATCTGCTTTTACATAAATTAAGGTTTGTGCACTGATGTCGCAGTGTTTAAAAATCAAGCAGTCTTCATAGAGAAACTCTTTTTATTTACTGCATACCCTTTTATTCACTGCGGGAGTTTTCCTTGTTGGTTGGGGTTTACATCCCACCTCAGGCCTGTGTTATTGAGGCGCTACAAGACCTGGCTGACCAGATGACTAACGTGGAGAGAAAACATCCAGACTCCCCGCTTATTGTTCTTGGAGACTTAACCAGAGCAAACTTTAGCAAAGAACTTCCAAAATACAGACAGCACATTAAGTGTCCCTCCAGGGACAATAACACATTGGACCGCTGCTACACAACAACGATGCCTATCGCTCTGTCTCCTGTGTGGCATGGGACTCTCTCTGATTACTGTCTGGTTTATCTTCTCCCAGCCTATAGGCAGAAACTAAAATCAGCTAAGCCTGTGGTCAAGATTGTGAGGAGATGGGCCAATGAAGCAAAGTTGGAGTTTCAGGCCTGCTTTGACTGCATTGATTAGAGTTGTTTTTGGGGGCGGCAGCTACCATTCTGGATGAACTAACTAACACTGTGACATCTTGCATTAGTTTTTGTGAAGACGTGTGTGCCGACTAAAATCGTCTGCACATACAGCAACAATAAGCTCTGGTTTTCAACAAAACTCACACAGCTTTGTCAGGCCAAGGAGGAGGCCTACAGAAGTGAGGACAGACTACAACCAGACCAGAAACACACTGACGAGAGATTAAAGTAGCAAAGAGAAGTTACTCTGAAAAGCTGGTAAACAAGTTCCAGGAGATCATCCCCCCACACTTTATATAGACCTATCAACTGGCCGATGACCTGAATGGGTTTTACTGAATGGGTTTGAGCTTACATTGACACCCCTCACCCGCTCTGACATCAAATAGCCATCTGCACTCCCTGCCATCCCCCCCCCCATCTGCGCTCAGGAAAGAGGATGTGCGTCAGCTCTTTTAGAGGCAGCCGATCACCAAGGCACCTGGCCCAGATGGTGTGTCTCCCTCCTGTCTAAAGGCTGATTTATGCTTCTGCGTTAAATCAGCACCGTGGGTACATACGTAGATACGTGGCGATACCAACCCTACGCCAGACTCTACTGCGTAGCCTGATGTGCATCTCTCAAAAAATTCTCTCACTCAGCCTTGACTTGGTAGCGTTGCATTCATTTCTGGGTTCTCCTTCTCCATAAACAACATGAAATCAAGGAGAGGGTTAATTTTTCCTGCTACGGATTTCCGATCATGGTCAGAAAGCACAGAGGAGACACTTTGTTTCTCCCTCTATGCCTCTCTAGAGTCTTCGCTCCGAAGCTAATCATAGTCACTCTCTCACCCGCTCTACCACACGCAGACATGCCGGCCCTGCTATTCTCTTAAAGAAATTGACGCACACACCAACGCGCAAGTATAAACTTCAGGCCACTTACATAGGCTATTGAGAAAGCTGTGCGTGGAGCCTCCGCAGAACTATAAATCAGCCTTAAGGCTACATCTACGCTACTACATTTTTGTTTAAAAATGAATATATTTTGCTATATTTATCCCTTGCGTCCACACTACTACATGTGAAAACATTTACAGGGTACCACTGCGTTACCGAGCCCCAAAAACAGACATTTGGAAACACTTGTGACCCTGTTTTAGCTTAAAAACTTCGGACATCAAACAATCCACCATCATCCTGGTCCCCAAATAATCCACCATCACAGGATTAAATGACTACAGGCCTGTCGCCCTGATGTCTGTGGTAATGAAATCCTTCACCTGTTATATTAACAATGCTTTATTTATTTCGGCACCATTTGCACTTTTGCATTGCCCTATTGTATTACTGTTTACAATCCTCATAGAGCTATTTGTTTACATGTACGTACCGTATGCATATGCAGGTGTATACATATATATACATATTTTCTGTATGCAAACTTATATCAGTACATTGTACATGGTTATGTTTACCTTGTTCAGCTTCGTTGTCCTTGTTTGTGTGTATTTCTGTGTATGTACTTTGAGAGCAACAAAAAGCCAGAGTCAAATTCCCTGTATGTGTTCACACTGACTTGGCCATTAAAGCTGGTTCTGATTCTGACATGTAACAGCTATGTTTACAACTAGAAGGATGAATTCTGGACTGGTGTCAAATTTGTATAGAACTATTAAGTTATTTTGGGTGACTTCACATTAAGATGGTCATTAAGCAATAGCAATACCATAACATTACACAATGGCTTTACATGCTCTATATCCTTCTATGTGCAGAAGGGTGCAGAGGTCCACCTCGTACCGTGGGATCAGGACTTGCAGAGTCTAGACTATGACGGGCTTTTCATATCCAATGGACCAGGAGATCCGTCTTTGGCCAAGACACTCATCAACAATGTCGGCAAGGTAGGACATGGTGCTGTTTAAGTATTTTGAAACTTGTGCAACATTTGGTGTTTAACTACAAAGAGTAGTAGTTATTTACAGTGCAAATGCAGTTTTTAATGACATTATCATGCGCTACAGTGGTACCTTTTTAATAAATATTATTTGTGTTTTGTCCTGTAAAGGTGCTGGAGAGTGATCATCCCAAGCCAGTGTTTGGGATCTGTATGGGCAACCAGATCACTGCTCTGGCTGCAGGAGCTCAGTCATATAAGCTACCTATGGGCAACAGGTGAACTCTTTCATAGCTCAGCATAAGTTAGGCACAATATGCACACTCCTAAAGATTCAAATGTGCCCTGTGAAGCTTTCTTGTAAACAGACAAAAGTTATGTTTACATTTAGTGTTACTCATGAGAATGCATTGTGTGTATGTCACGATTGAAGACTGGAGAGGAGGCTTTTAAAGTGCAAAACATACTCAAACAAAATACAAAAAATAATTCAAACTACACAATGACACAAAACAGTATTAATTTTGGGAACAGGGCCTAGTGAAAATGGAGAAAGGCAGCCTTTTCACATTTCCCCCTCCCTCGGAAGCAGTCGGCCACCACATTGGAGCTCCCTGGCCGATACTGAACACTGAACCTGTAGGGTTGCATCTCTAGCACCCATCTGGAGATCCGGTTGTTTGAGTCTCTCATCTTGTAGACCCATTGCAGACTCTACTTTAACGTAGCAAAATTCCTTGAGTAACTTTTGGTCAGGTCGATCTGATGATGCTACGTACCAGTTTTCGTGCTGATCCGTCGCACGGCCTAGGACGAGTTCGAAAAAGTTGGTTTTGCGCATTGGGCAATATTGCGAAAACAATTTTAAGCAAAAATGGGCGTGGCCTATATCATGTGATTTAGCTTGATTCAAGGAACACGTGGATGTAAGGATTTCTAATGTGCGATGTGTAATGTGGGAGTTAAAGGCAAAAAAACATTATAGCGCCACCTAGTGGTCCACATGTGTAATTTTTGGTAGGTGTGGTCCATGACTCATTGTCTATCTACCCTGTAAATTTAAAGTTGTTCACAAGTGGTGAATCTAGACTTGGGTCCCATAGGCCACGCCCACTTTGACCCCTCAGTACCCCACTCTAGAGATGGAGTCACCGTAGATGGCACCCATCAAATTTTGTAAAAATCGGATGAGCCGTTCATGAGATATAAACTTTTTTGTAATTGTAGCGCCCCCTAGTGACCAATTTTCATAAAAAGCGAAGGAGTCCTCCAGTGGATCATGTCAAACAAGAATCTAAAGTTTGGCGTTGATATCATTTATTTTGGCTGAGATATGGCAAAGTTGGTGTTTTCATAGTTAGCTACACAAATTTGTTCGTGCGTAATATGCGCAATTTTTATCCTATAAAAATTCTTTTTAGTAACTTTTTGTCAGGTCCGTCTGGAGATGCTACGGTCCAAATTTCGTGCAGATCGGTCGCACGGTCTAGGAGGAGTTCGAAAAAGTAGGTTTTTGATAAGTTGCGATATTTCACGCATAAAAGTCTAGGCGGAAATGGGCGTGGCCTATATCACGTGATTCAGTTGGATCCAGGGAACACGTGGATATATGGATTTTAAATGTCAGGTGTACGGTGTGGGAGTTGTAGGGTCAAACGCGTTTTTTCTGCTATAGCGCCACCTAGTGGTGGAAGTGGGTCAATTTTTGTGCCTGAGGTCCTTGCGGAGTTTGGGACCAGTCCTGAAAACGGCAACCCCCCACCATGTACGGTTTAAGCTGTAGTCGGAGTTTTAGGCGGAGAAGAAGAATAATAATAAAAACCTTTAGAAAAACAATAGGGTTCTACAGCCCTGCTGTATGAACGGCATAGCTTTGCTATTGCCCGTTCTTACAGACTCGGGCTTGGACCCCTAAAAACAACAACTTTATTTTCTGCATGTCTGTGGTTCACCAGAGGCCAGAACCAGCCGGTGCTGAATGTGATGACGGGCCAGGCCTTCATTACGGCGCAGAACCATGGCTACGGCATAGACAGCCAGTCCTTGCCCCCAGGGTGGAGCCCGCTTTTCATCAACGCCAATGATGGCACAAATGAGGTTGATTTCACCCATGGAATTCATGGAACTTTTGATATTTTTTTTCCTAATAGGTTTTGGATCAAGCAAATAAGTAACTCTTCATATTTTCCAGGGCATCATGCACAACACGAAGCCTGTATTTACGGCCCAGTTTCACCCGGAGGCTAAAGGCGGTCCCACCGACACAGAGGTAATTAAAAACTTTGATAGTGTTGCATAAAATACCTGAATGCTATACTAAAGTCAAGGTATCTTCACAGGATGCTACTTAAGTAAAAGTCTTCCATTAAACTATTTAAATGTACGCAGCAGCAATGAGGTGGCTAGGGAAAGTCGTTGTTTATATGTATATTGTATGGAATGTAAACCAGACATAGTGGTAAAAACAAAAGAATATATAAGCAGGTACAACATCACTGGCAATGAAGGTGTGACCATCTGTGGTGCCTGATGTTTGACTGCAACAGAGCCACAGGTGCATGTCCCTTTCCCTACAATAAAGCATTGATGATTTTGTGCTTCAGTTCTTGTCTCCCACATGACAGGCAAGGACTGTAGTTCAAGGGTCAAACAATGTTGTAACCTCCTGTCATATTAAGGAAGAATAATAAGACCTGTTTCCTCTATCAGAACACGCAGTTGACAGCTCTGCTGGAGAATTCTTGCCTTTCTCTTGGGTTTGACTTTCAGGGGCAAAAGAATCAAAAAATCTTGCACTGTGCCCATGACAAATATTGCGTGTCTTTGCCTGTCAGGAAGGGTATCACTTCTTTTACTTTACCTATGCATATTAGGGCGGCTAAATATATAGTTTTTTATTTTTATTTTTTTTCGTAATCGCGATATCAACTGCCACAATAAACACATTGTGTAAGACTGCGATATATCGCGAAAGAAACGTAGAGATTTTTTGTGTTAGTTAAAAGAAATATCAGTAAAAAAACTGCACTTTAAAATGTAACATTCAGCCTTTTACATTCAATTCAATGTGCAATTTGTTCAATAAAAGAATGTTGGAAATTATTTTCTTTCATTTGTTTTAAATTCAGCAAGCAGTTTGTTGTATTTTAGCAAAATACTGAAAACAGCAGAAATGCAGAACTAAGTACAGTTTAATATCTATTTATTGCAAGTGATATCGTTATCGCAATATGCAACAATGTTATCGCATATTGCCCATTTCTTTCATATCGTGCAGTCCTAATGCATCTCTTTCTCTCTCTCTCTCTCTCTCTCTCTCTCTCTCTCTCTCTCTCTCTCTCTCTTTCTCTCGATAGATAGATAGATAGATCGATATACAGTGCTGCTCATAAGTATTCATACCCATGCTAAAGTTGACTAAAAAGAGGAATAAAAAAATCATCTTTTGGAAATTGATCTTAATGCCTTAATTAAAAAAATGAGGAAAAATCCGACCTTTTAAGGACACCATTTTTTGTGAATGAATAATGTATTGTAAATAAATAAATGTTCTCCCTTAAAATACAGGGGCCATAATTATACATACCCCTATGTTAAATTCCCATAGAGGAAGGCAGATTTTTATTTGTAAAGGCCAGTTATTTCATGGATCCAGGATACTATGCATCCTGATAAAGTTCCCTTGGCCTTTGGAATTAAAATAGCCCCACATCATCACATAGCCTTCACCATACCTAGAGATTGGCATGGTTTTATTTCAGTTAGCCTAATAGCTAACTGATAAGATCCATATCAATGCAAATCAAACCAGCTATTAGGCTAACTGAAATAAAACCATGCCAATCTCTAGGTATGGTGAAGGGTATGTGATGATGTGGGGCTACTTTAGTATCCTGGATCCATTAAGTAACTGGCCTTTAAAAATAAACATCTGCCTGCCTCTATGGGAATTTAACATAGGGGTATGTATAATTATGGCCCCTGTATTTTAAGGAAGAACATTTATTTATTTACAATACATTATTCATTCACAAAAAAATTGGTGTCTTTAAAAGGTTGGATTTTTCCTCATTTTTTTAATTAAGGCATTAAGATCAATTTCCAAAAGATGATTTTTTTTATTCCTCTTTTTAGTCAACTTTAGCATGGGTATGAATACTTATGAGCAGCACTGTATATATAAAAAAACTTGCATCTACTTTTCTAAAAGTGAAACCTTAACTTAAAGTTGGCTCTTTAAAAAAAAAGAAAAGGTGCTTTATATGCACCTTGTGGCCAGTCCCAGTATATTTAGGTATAAAATATGTGGTAATTGAGAATTTTATATACAGGAGTGAAACCTTACTTTTAATTTAACTTAATTAAATATGTTCCTGGGGTGAGTTCTAGCTTACTCAGTGGAGTGTGCCAACCCATGTAGACTGAGTTCTTTGCAGCGACCCAGGTTCGAATCTGACCTGCGGCCCTTTGCTGCGTGTCATCCTCTCTCTCCCCTTTCCTCTCGGTCTGTTCTATCTAATAAAGAACCTCCCCCCCCAAAAAAAAAGTAAATAAATAAATCTCGAAATATGTTCCTAATTATAACTATTCAAGTAATGTATAAATAACAAAAAAGTACAAACAATATGTATTTTTGTTTCTTTATATTAATTCTAAATGATGAACTTAATAAGATATTGATTATATTGTGTGGTTTGTCTGTACATTTAAATGAACAGATTTCAGAATTATTGTAGGACAAAAGCAGTCTTATCCGAAAGTTTCCTAAAAGTTTCAGAGTTTTTGCTCTGGATTTCGTTGCATACCTAAAAACCTTGTACCCTTAGGCAGAGCTTGGTCTTTATATCAACCAGCAGGGTGTTTTGGCTACATAAATGAGTGGAAAACGTCAGTTCAATAACAGTATGAGGCTAACAAAAACTTGACACTTAGGCTCCTCGTAATACTATTATTGTCATTTTTATTTGTGTCTACAGTTTCTCTTTGATGCCTTTATGTCCCTGATCAAGAAAGGAAAAGATGCCAATATAGTTTCAGTGATGCCTAAGAAACCACAGATTCCTCCCAGAGCCCAGGTAAAGTATGTCACAAAGGTTTAGCAGGTTCATGTATGCCTTTATGAAAACAGCATGTGCTTTCAAAGTGTGTTCAGGACTAACTTTTGAGGGTGTAAATGGTTAACAGAGAATTTATCAAATAGGTCACTTAACAAGAAATATATATAACATATTTTATAGGTTGGGAAGCAGACTGCATAACATCATTGTAATGATTTATAGTGGAAAAATGACATTTGAAAAAAACAGGAAGGAATACTTGAACTGAAGTGACTGAAATGCTGTTTATTAGTTACATGTCAAGGAGTTTGACATTAGGGTTACCATGTTTAAGACAATTCATGCATTTGCAAATGTAGCTCAGTGCTGTTGCCGTTAGTAACTGTATCACATGCTGTTAATGACTGCATGTGCCTGTCTATTTGTGTAAATGCAGGTGTCGAAGGTGCTCATACTGGGTTCTGGTGGTCTGTCTATCGGTCAGGCTGGAGAGTTTGACTACTCTGGATCACAGGCCATCAAGGCCATGAAGGTAGGAGATAACAAGTGTTAATCTGTTGCTAAAAAGTTCCCAAAAATGTTACTTTACTACTTACTTGTTTGAGTAACAATTGCTAAAAATGACAGTACCCGGCTGTTTTAGAAAATTAATGAATGAATAAATACATAAATAAATAAATATGCCCTATTAAATGCATTCTGAAATGAATAAATGAGACAATAAATATGTAAATAAATAAATATAAATGAATCAGTTTAGTTAAATAGGTTTTACTTTTGTTTATTTCAGCGGTTCAGTGTCACTGCTTACTAGGACACTTGAATAGAGCAGAGCCATCGTTAATGTTATTAATAACGCCTGTGCTTTATTTACTCTGACAAGACAAAATTTCTGCTGTGAAAGTCTATTGTCAAAAGATGTATTCTAACCAACAGAAATAAACATGTTCGGCTGAAAAACCACCGTAGTACATTTAGAATGAAAGACATGGATATTATAAACGTGACAATCAAGACTAATTATCATACCCTGGTTTTCTTTTTAAATAAATAATAATTAACCTTGTGGACATGTTGTTATAGGAGGAAAACCTGAAGACGGTGCTCATGAACCCAAATATAGCCTCGGTTCAGACCAATGAAGTGGGAACCAAGCAGGCCGATTCGGTCTACTTCCTGCCTGTCACGCCACAATTTGTAACTGAAGTCATCAAGACTGAGCGTCCAGATGGCATCCTGCTCTCCATGGGCGGACAGACTGCACTCAACTGCGGTGAGATGTGTGCAACTGTTTGAGTCAATGTCCTGTGGAGTTCTGTGCAAGGCACTTGGACTGACAATAGTGGCATATGCAATGCTCAGTGAGACATTTTCCACTTTTCGACCAACTTGAGTGTCTAGATGAGTTTTTTTAATTTTATTTTTTTTTAGATTTCCTGTATGTTTAAAGGGGAACTATTATATAGCATTTTCAGGTTCATACGTGTATTTTGTGTTTGTACTAGAACATGTTTACATGCTTTAATATTCAAAAAACACTTTCTCA
Organism: Sander lucioperca; assembly: GCF_008315115.2. NCBI lineage: Eukaryota > Metazoa > Chordata > Actinopteri > Perciformes > Percidae > Sander > Sander lucioperca. Next base: position 14,140,361 of record NC_050180.1, read on the forward strand.
TACTGCCCTTGGCTGCTGCACCTATATTCACCCTCTGTATGAGACGCTCGGCTGGAGTGCCTGTCTCTTTAAGCCCCCCTCCCGAAAAAGCCCAGTCTGCTCTGATTGGCCAGCGTGTTTCCTGGTATCTCTGCTGCGCTCCAGTTTTGTTTAACTACTAGCAGCTGGAGCTACTAGTTAGCAAATAAAGGCTTCTGAACCAAATACTACCCAATCGGACATGTTTCAGCAGTAATGCGACCCGAAATTGGGGAGAACTTAACACATTAATAGAGCATAGCAGCACTTTCTACCATCAAAAATTGCAGATAAAGGCTTGTAAACCAAATACTACATAACAGAAAATGTATTAGGAGTAATGTGACCTGGAATTGGGGAGAATTTAACAAAATTGGCGGTCAAGATGACATATTTTCCTGCCGTTAGCATGTAGCTACACGCGACAATATTAACATCGTAGTAGCTTAAAAAGAGTTGCGTAATACTTAGCCGAGAGTGGAAAAAAACGTTGTAACTGGAGCTTTAAGAGCGTTTAACGTTAAAAAATCCAACATTATAACATTGTAGATATGACAGGAAATATGGAAAAACATAATATGTCCACTTTAACCATGCATCTGTGTGGATTGGAATGTGTGGTGTTCAGGAGTTGAATTATTCCAGAGTGGTGTCCTGGAGCAGTACGGGGTAAAGGTCCTGGGAACCCCAGTTGAATCCATCATGGCCACAGAGGACAGACAGCTTTTTGCTGACAAACTGAATGAGATCAATGAGAAGATTGCACCCAGTTTCGCTGTGAAGTCGGTAAGGATCCAATAACAAGAAGGAATATCTTCCTCTTTCTGTACATTTTGTAAGACAAATGGTGTATACAGTGTAGATAAATTCTGTATTTAAGTATTGAGCAGGGAAAATGCAGTATAATATTTGTGTGTATCTTTGAGGTATCTGATGCCTTGAAAGCTGCAGAGCAGATTGGCTACCCTGTGATGTTGCGATCTGCCTATGCCCTTGGAGGACTGGGGTCTGGTCTGTGTGCCAACAAAGAAAAGCTGGAGGAAACTGCACACAAGGTCAGAATAAACAGTGCAGTGTAGGGATGGTGGAGGCAAAATTATTTGTTTTTCTGTGTAATTTCTTCTCTTTACATATGATTGATTGTGCAGATCAAATCAGCAATTGAAGCATTCTACTCAGACTGTTACTGACAAACTTTCTTAGTTTCATACTTTTACCCGTGTTTACAACATTAACCGGCACAAAGATAAAAGCTTTAAAATTGTTTAGATATGTTTCTTTGGTGCTGTGCCAAGAAGGGAATAGCTTGCTGTTGCTTAGCAACATTCTTTTTGTGCTTGTCTGGTATCCAGCACTATGTCTGACAGCTGAATTGGTTATAATCTGTGATCACAGGCTGCAAAATGAACAGTGTGTGCGCCAGACTTTTTTAGATTGGTGCATAATGTTTTATGCCATTCTGTATGTCCTGCTTTCCTCGTCTTGCATTTAGAATTATTTATTTTTTGTTTCACTTGGAAGTTTCAATGGCAAATGTTTCTTTGCCAGTTATGCTCAGCGGATGTTGCACTTTTTAGTGCTAGGTACAGAGCAAATATCTAGTTCACAAGGTCTTTGTCTAATCTTTGACAAAGATACAAAATGAAAACCCAAACCCAAGGTAAACCTTTGACCGGATGTCCTCAGCATAATCAAAAAGAGTATCATTTGTTCCTATCTATTGCATGTGTAACAGTACAAACTGTTAGTACATGTCCTTCTAACAGGTTAGCACATTTTGTTCCAAGCACTTCCAAGTTTCAACAAATGGAAAAGATATGTGTCGTTACCTACCTTCATGTTTTTATACCATTTGCACACATTTTTCTACATTGTACTGTAGGTAAAATTATATGAATTGTAGCTACAATCATGTATAACAAAACACAAAGCAAATTTATTTAAATTTATCTAGAAAGTAACTTTTTATGTTGTTTATGTTGTGCTTTAGAACTTACAAAATATATAGGGGAGTTGGCACAATAACACCCATAACACAATAACACTCATGCAATCCAATACAGTGCTAAAATAAATGCTACAGTATATGTAACTATGAGGTTGAGTTTTTAATGAGTCTGAGAGGTGTTTGTTCAACTTTGTGATCATTATTGAGGCTGTAATTCATGGTGTGTGGGTGTAGTAAATTGCATTATGTATGTTAAGTTTGTTAAAGTAATTTTTTTCTTAGTTGTTTGGACATTATGTACACAGCCATCTGTTTGACTGTGCACGTATAAAAAAAAAGTTACCTTCCTTTGATGACCCTTTGGGTTTACATTAAGGTTCATGGAGGAGTTATGCCACATACGGTATCCTTCACTGGAAAGAAAATAAGTAAAAAAAATATAATTCGGGCAATGTGTTTATTATGTTAAACCATTAGAGAAAATAGTTAATTAATGTACATAAACTTAGACAGTGGCTCAAGATCAGCCAATGAGGGGGGATGCGAGTGTTAACATGCAATGTTTACATTACATCCATATAGTTTTTATTGCAGTTTTTTAATGATTAAGCATGGGTAATAAGTAGATAGTAAGCAAGTGTGCAACATTACTGCCACTGATTGTTAACTTTCCAATTGTATTAGTTACATCGTCAAGCTATTGTATTGACTTGTATTGTGCAAGTCTTCATGTTATTGTGTTTACCAGGTGTGTAAAGGCTAATGCTGACATGCAGCACCTAAACTGATAATATTTTGTGCATATTGTACTGCAGGCTCTGGCTATGAGCAGTCAGATTCTGGTGGAAAAGTCTTTGATGGGCTGGAAGGAGGTGGAATATGAGGTGGTGAGAGACGTGGCTGACAACTGCGTCACCGTCTGCAACATGGAGAACTTCGACCCACTTGGCATTCACACAGGTACTAAAACATGCACGACATACTGATGTGTTCGTCTTCAGACTGCCATGCTATTGTAGTATTATTTTTTGTCCTCAAAAAACATTCTGCTTCAGGATGAGCACAACTTCTTTTTGCTCTTCTCAGTGTGAGCAAGTTGTTCACTCTGCACATGGCAAGACATAAGATGTTTCTGACAGCTGTTGTCCTTGTGTTATATCTTTGTCTTGTTACTGTAGTTCAAGAAAAGCATTGAGAGTCAATACTTGGGTTGAAAACTTTAGCCTTCTTGTTCACTTTAGTTCTCATAGCCAAAGTACTTGAACAGACTGAGACACTTGACATGTACATGTGCCCCAGAGCTTCTCCTGTATAGCAATAGATGAAAACTTTCCATACATTGTTTTTTAACAGATTCTAGTGCCAGTTGTCAAATTATTTTGTTATGCAGAAATTTGTCGCTAATTTCAAAAAAGTTAGTTACTATAGAGAATTCTAATTTAGACGATACAAGCTTTGATCTTTTGATAAATAAAGTGATGTACAGTATATTCTTAAATGTTCTAAAAAACAGTAAACTGCACAAACAAACATTTACAACAAAAAGTGGAGATGTACAGTATAGGGTTATACTGCTTTACATGGGATTTTTGCTGCTCCCTGTTTTAAATCCAAATGAGAAACAGGCTTTTGTTGCTTTATGTGATGTTTAATTTCATTAACCAAAACCAAGTTCAGAGACTGTTAATACTGTTTTAAAGCCTTTAAATCATTCCTCTTCTCCTTCTTCAGGTGACTCCATAGTGGTGGCACCAAGCCAGACATTGTCCAACGAGGAGTACCACATGCTCCGTGAGACGGCCATCAAAGTGGTTCGTCACCTTGGCATTATAGGTGAATGCAACATCCAGTATGCCCTACACCCGTCGTCCTTGGAGTACTGCATCATTGAGGTTAACGCTCGGCTCTCCAGAAGCTCCGCTCTGGCATCCAAAGCTACTGGGTGAGAGAATACATGTATACAAACAGAAGGCGCCCACTGCTGGAGGCTGGTACAACATGTTGGACAATATCAAAACATTAAACATAGTTACAGTAAACATCAAACATATATTTTCCGCTTTTCAGTAGGACAAAGGATAGGAGTCAATATCTCAGGATCAATACAGTGCTATGATCATGCTTATAATGTTTATTTGGTACAGAAACTTCAACCACTAGTTGATTTGGGTCTCCCTGTCCCTTGGTTCATGTCTCACAGGTATCCATTGGCTTTTGTTGCTGCTAAGCTGGCTTTGGGTATCCCCCTACCAGAGATCAAGAACGCTGTATCGGAGAAGACCACAGCCTGCTTTGAACCCAGTCTAGACTACATCGTCACTAAGATCCCCCGCTGGGACCTGGACCGCTTTCAGGGCATGTCCCATGAAATAGGCAGTGCCATGAAGAGTGTCGGAGAGGTGGGGGAGGATCCACGGATAAACACTCACTCATCACTCACACACCAATATTATTCTGTCATGCATCTCCCTCTTCTGGATTCAGGTGATGGCAGTTGGCCGGACCTTTGAAGAGAGTGTGCAGAAGGCCCTGAGGATGTGTCATCCATCAGTGGATGGCTTTGTGCCCCGGCTGCCACTCAAGAAAGCATGGGCCGACACCCAGGACCTGGAGCAGGAGCTGGCTGTGCCCTCCATTACCCGCATATTCTCCCTTGCCAAGGTACACTAATCTTTTATAGCGTAAATAATGAATGACACTGACTACAGTTTTCTCATTAAAATCACATTTGAAGTGAAATTATGGAAAAACATGAAATGCAGAGCAAAATGTATCCATGGCCTACCTGCATGCTTAGTCGTGAATACCTTATTGTGTGGAAAGGCTTGTTTTATTAAAATTTAGATTAATAACTTGAAAAACCAGGATTAACAATTAACAATTAAATAAGTGGTCAAAGTCAGTTCGATAATCAAACGTGGGGGAGGATGATTCCAAATCTGAAAGATATTTTTGCAAAATCTGCTTTTGTGCTTGCCCAATACAGTGCTGTTAGCCTTTTATTTCCCTCATAGAATCAGATGAAGGTGAAACAGCGCTTTCACAAGCACATCTAGATACAGGGTCAAGCTCCATCATTCAAGCACCGAGACGTTGCATGAACTATTGCAAGGTCAAAAACATCTACAGGTCCAGCAATTGAACATGCTTTTATCACCAGCTGAAAGAGGAGCAGAATGAGGTCACCTCAGTGTCAAAACCTCCAACTGTGTGAGCTTGGTGTCCCGACGGTGGAGATATATTTGTCCCCTTGAATATGGAGTGAGATCATTGGAAATGGCGACAGCATTAGGGATTAATGACCCACATCTTATCTCCAAGCAATCCAACACCAGCTATAATGCCTTAAGGTGGTCAGCACAGTCACTGTTACTCTCAGCTAACCTCTCTGTTGCCCTCCAGATTTTGAAACCTACATGTCTTAGGGCCAGACCATTTGTGACAATATTTCATTGTCATGGTAGGAAAAAAAATGAAGACAGCCAAGGCTATAATCCCTACCACCTACCCTCCTAAACAGTTATCTTAAGACATACACTGTAAGTAGTAAAGATAGAAGACACTAGAGGAAAATAAATTGGAAGTAATTCTCTGTTGCTGATATTTAAATTCTCAGGTTTTGCAGCTCAGGCATCATTAACACATTTAAAAATACCAAAACATTAGCATGGCCCTTAAACATTTGTTATATATGTTCAGCATATATATCTGTTTGCATCTGAATTTGCTTCTGAAATCACATAAGACACAGTAGTTATCACTTGCAGCTTGATTAAAAGCCCCTTATTTACAGGGCAAGGTAGGTTTCACTGCAAGTTTAAAGCAAAATCCTCCCACGCTAACCTGGAATGATTCCTCTCAGCTATCTAATATTAAAATGATAAAACATATTTACAAGCTGTTGTCAGGGCAGAACCTCTGTCATATAACAGGTTAATGACACAGACTGGCTTGATATCAGATTTTTCATAAAAGGCCAATATTGGCAAAGTAATATTTTTTTCCTGCTGCAATAGATTTTACCTGAAGGAGTCCTTGAAAAAGTAACGGATAAAAACATTATTTACAGTGACCGCTCTGATTGCCCGTTCCTGTGTACTGTGAAACCGATTGGATGTCAGCTCTCAGAATGCTCCCATAAGGGGCATGAATGCTGAATTTGATAATAAATGATAAATGTAATGCTGAGTATGTTTCATGTCTCAACCTTTAAGGCCCTCCACAGTGGTATGAGTGTTGATCAGATCCACCAGCTCACGTTCATAGACAAGTGGTTCCTCCACAAACTCAACAGGATAACACAGCTGGAACAGCACCTGGCAAACTACAACAGGTAACTTTTTGTTACTTTAATATTTCTGTTATGTGCTAGTCAATTTATGTGCTGTTGCATTAAGAATTTTTAGCCCGTGGTTTAATGGTAATAATATAAATAGTGTTGAACTTGTGACATCCTCAAGAACTAGAGTAAAAGTTGCATTTGTTATATGATATCTGTCTGACTCCTTCTCTTTGATGGTTGAAAGGATCTAGTCAAGTGGAACTATATTCTCCAAAATACAGTACATCCATCCATCTGTCTATCCATCCATAAAGTTGCAGTCTTTATGCACCACAGGCAGACTCTCACACTATTATCATTTTATGGAATATATTGTAATTTATTTTCCTATTTCGCAAGCTGGCTCAGCCACTGTCAGTCTCACCTCTTTGCCATATATGTTCATCTCCTGGTTTATTATTTTAGGGCTGCAACTAACGATAATTGTAATGATCAATTAATCTGCTGATTATTTTCTGAATTAATCAATGAATTGTTAGGTGTATAAAATGTCAGAAAATAGTGAAAAATGTCCATCCCAGTTTCCTAACGTCCAAGATGATGGCTTTAAATGTCTTGTTTTGTCGGCCCAAAATTTTCAGTTTAATATGATACAAAACAGAGAAAAGCAGGAAATGTCCATATTTGAGACGTTGAAAACAATATTTTACTTTAATGATTTGTCGATAATCAAAATAGTTGGCGATTGTTTTTCTATGTTAAAAAAACAAATTTGAAAATTTTTAGCAGAGAATATGTCACAGCAGGATCCTGACCAACTAATACAGCACACAATTATCCACTTAATGAATATTTCTATTACTTGCAAGTAGTGCTGTCAAACGATTAAAATATTTAATTACGATTAATCGCATTAATGTCATAGTTAACTCACAATTAATCACAATTAATCGCACATTTGTATCTATTCTAAATGTCCCTAGATTTCTTTTTGTCCAATAATTTTTTCTCATTTTAATGCTCTTATCAACATGGAAAAGTGGATCGGCTTGCTTTGTGCTTTTGTCGCCTGGCTTTGACGAGGGGGCGGAGAATTTGCATCAGCTGTGTGCTTGGCCATCAAGTGGTATTTCAGACTGGATGTGCTGCGATGATAGCTCAGTTCACAACGACAAAACACACAAATCACTTTGGTCTTGTCAATGGAACCATTTGGCAACTTTTTAAAAGTGAACTTTCCATTCAGAATCTTTTTGGCATCCATTTCGGCGTCTCACGCTCGCCATCCACTCAAAACGTAACGTTAGCCTACTACTCTTTGGCCGGTTCGCAAGCCCAAACAAGTGTGTGCGGCGTGCCTGTTGTTTTGTTTCCGGTCTAGCTAGTGTGGTGTTGTAGTTTTTCTAACGTTACTAGTTGTTGCAACAGCATGTGAAAAAAAACTACAAAGTTTGCTATGCCAAAAAGAACGTTAATCTTGCGATTGATAAATTGACGCTGTTAAAATGGGTTTGAGTTAATGCCGTTAATAACGCATTCAACTGACAGCACTACTTGCAAGTTATGCCCACCATAATTTCTAGTTCCTTCTAGAAATTATAATATTTTCTTCAAAAGGAAAATGTTGCTCCTCAAAAATGAGAGGGACCCCAGTCTCTCCACGTCTCTCTTTCTCTGTTGTGGCTCACCTCCTCTCAGCTGCCTCTCTCTCTCTCTTTCTCTCTCTGCCCTCGGGCTCTTACCTGGACAGCCGCTGTGAGTTTTCATGGCTCAGCTACAGGTTACCTGCTGCTTCCCTCTGACTCTGCTGTTTAATAAATGGCTGGCTGTCTGGTGGGCTCCTAGTGCAACACACTGACACATGGAAAGCTGTTGTAGTCTCCACTGCCTCTGGAGCAGGGGACACTGGGATGGGCACACAACAATAGGCTGCTGCCAGACTGATGGAGCGTAAAGCTGAATACAGGTGGGCTTCAGGCCCTACTGGTCAGCAGACTCATTGTTTGTGTGCATACGAGTGTTGGATCTTCTATTGCTGTAGTTAGGACTAAAGGATATTTATTGATAGTGAGGAAATCTTATTTTTCTTCATTTGTATGTGTAAGAGTCACATGCACTGTTAGGATTTCGTTGTAGAGCTAAGATTAGAAGTAAATGGGAACCAGTTCTTTAAAATAAGATGCTCACACTGATAATGAATATCTTAATTTAATTTACTCTGTTTTCAGCGAGTTGTCAAGTAGTTGTTTTTTAACCCCCTGAGGGTTTACAGAGGTTGTCTGTGAACATTGTCTGTGGAATGTGCATACTTGTAAATTTCACTTATTTCAGATACTTTTTAAATGATTTGTTTTAATTAGTCTTTCCTCCCTGTGATTCTGCCTTGGCTGCTCTCCCCTTTCGTTGCTTCTTGGGTTTGTTATTTGTCAGCCTGGCCATGTGCTATGGGATATGAAACACACTTGACATTTCCAAATATTGTTACTCTACAAGGTCATAAATAATTCAGATAAGGAGGAGGGAGAGCAACCTGTGGTTTACTAAAAATAAGAATTCCTTCATTTTGTCTCTACCTAGGGTTAAAGAAATGTTGTGACAATATAGGAAACGGGCTTGTTGCTGTTAATAAGATCAATATCAATGTCATCATGCATTCATGTGCTTAGTTTAACTTGGCACACAAACAAAAAGCAAAAGGAGGCAGTTAGCTGAGCCAAGCCTTCCACCAACTCCACAGCGGTCATGTTTAAACACTGTATCTTGTTTATGTAACATGTTCAGAAATAGAAAAAACATTTAAATGTGGTTTTAATAAGCAGACATCGTATGTACTGGAACTATTTTATGGCCAAATCAGTTTAGTAACTGCACCAGCATCTCGCATGTCCTGTCTTCACTGTAAAATTGCTGGCTTTTCACACTTTTCTTACTCTGAGCAAAACCCAGCTGACTTTTGGATGTTTTGTGGGTTATCTTTTTAGAAAACATGATACAACATGTAAAGAAGACAATTTTGAAAGGTGTAATTTTCCACTCGTGGTTGCAGCTAGTTATTTCACCCTACCTCCCATCTTTTGTGCTCAACTAGGATGAACATTTCCTGGACAAATCCTAATACTCAATGCATTGCGATTTACTATTTCGTAAGGCTTTGCCCTCTAAGAGCTGACGCTATTGGGTGTAATCCCTTCGTGCATGCGCAGACGTGAAGATTTTCTTTCCCGCCCTTGCGTCCAGCACAGGCCTTAACTACATCCGCAGATACTGTATATAACATGAGCGGACCTGTTGTTCATCTGCCAGTTTTTCTTCAGCGCTAGCAGAATGAAGACTTCTACCTCCAGCGGTGTTCGCCTCTGCCCCGGCTGCCAGACTGGCTACATCCTGCCGGAGGATCTCCACTGCTGCTGCAAGTCCTGCCTCGGTCCCGATCACGCCAAGGCGGCGCTCACCTCCGGCCTCTTGCCCGCTCAGCATCTAAAGAGCTAAAACGGCGGGCGTCTGCCGCTCTCGTGCTTCAGGTCGACGGTGAGGGAGATGGCAGCTGGGCAGACCGGAACTTGACACCCTGGATCTGCCGGAAGTGGACCTCTTCGACGGGCTCGAGTCCGACGACTCGACTCGCCCAGAAGACGGTTCTCTCGCCGGTTTTCCCTCTTCCCCCCTGGGAAGACAGGACCCTGAGATGGGGGTCGACGCCCTCCCACTGCGGCTCTCCCTGTCCACGGAACGGCCAGTGGGAATCGCCTCAGCGATTTTCCCCTCTGCCACTCTCCACCTCCTAGGCTCTCTTTTTGGACCTGTTGGACATCATCAGGAAAGCGGCGGACCTAAGAGGCATAGCGATGCCGGCTGAACTCCCAGCCTCTGCTCGCGGCCTCCTGAGTGGAGATATTTATACCCAGGAGCCGCTGTCCAAATGAGCCCCGCTGTGGCCGAGCTTCTCGGAGCTTCGACAAGTTGTGGAGGAGGCGTTTTTCCCAGCCCGGGAAACTGAAGGCTCCGGTTTCCCACTACGCGCCTTTTACCCAGGTTCACGGCGACACAGAGTCGGGTTTTAGGCTCCACGGGGGCCAGAAAACCATGCGGGCAGCCCCCACCTGGTCTAACCCACTCCCCGAGCCACCCCGCAAGCGGCAGCGACACTGGCAAAGACGGGGCGCGTGGAACGTGCCGTGTTTCACCCAGCGGGAGGAGAAGGGCTCTGACCCATTGGCCACTCCCGTCTTAACTGATTAACTTTCGATGAAGCCCTACCATGGGCTGCGCGACATGGCCACACGCCTCGTGCAGCGGCGGAATGGGATCTGCACTCCCTGCTGACCATGTCAATAGACAACACACAGGCATGCGCAGGCCCGCTCGCAGAGCACAGCGCAGCATGGAGCAGTTTGACAAATGGATTCATGGATGTCAAAGCTAATAACACAGGGCTACACGCTCCAGTTCGCCTCCCCCCCACCTCGCTTTGCTGGCGTGCTGGAGACAACTATGTCATCTCAGGCAGAGCTGGAGGAGCTGCTGACAAAGGTCCAGTACAACCGACTGTCGTTCGGTTACTCGTTGGCCCCCCTTATGTTTTCCAAGTGCACGGAGACGGCACTCCAGCCGTTAGGCAAAAAAGGCATCAGAGTCCTTTTTTATCTAGACGATCTGCTCGTCTTGGCCCCCTCCTGGGAGGAGGCTGCGCTCCACACCTTGGAAACTGTGCAGCACCTTCAGACACTGGGCTTTGCCATAAACTGGCAAAAGAGCTCACTGGTCCCCGCACAGACAATAGTTTATCTGCGTGTGGACATGGATTCGTCCATCATGAGAGCCAAAGCTGGACGCACTGAGCTCGATGCTGTCACGCTTCACGCCTCGCTCAACAGTGTTGGCACTGTTTGTCATGCACCTCCTGGGCATGATGTCTGCGAGCCACGTGGTAGTCCCCCTGGGTCTCCTCCACATGAGAAAGATTCAGAGATGGTTCCATCGTCTGCACCTCGACCCAATTCGCCACAAGTGGCGGATGCTGACCGTTCCTCCTTCTCTTCAGTCGGACCTGGCGTACTGGGGAAACCCCCGGACCCTGACGGCCGGAGTTCCCCTAGGCATAGTGACGTCACATGTGACAGTGTACACAGGCGTCCCTTACCGGCTGGGGGGGAATGTGCGAGTCATAGGTAGTGGGGGAGAGATGGACAGCTTCCCCTCTCCCACACATAAATTGCCTGGAGCTATCAACGGTGCTGAAGGTATGGATGCACTTCGCCCCAGTGATAGCAAGGAAACATGTTGTCGTGCGGACAGACAACATTACAGCAGAAGCGTACATAAACCGTCAGGGGGGCGTGCGCTTGGCTCGGCTGTTGGAAATACTCAGAAGCCTCCTGCTATGGGCCCACAGTCACCTTTTGTCCCTCAGAGCGATTTACATCCCCGGGGTCCTGAACCGGACGGCGGACCTAATGTCGATGGGGGGCCCTTTGACAACGAGCGGAAATTACATCCCACTATTGTTCAGATGTTATGGAACAGATTCGGGAGAGCGACAGTGGATCTGTTCGCCTCACAAGAGAACACACAGTGCGCACTGTGGTTCTCCTTGAACACGCGAGACGATCCACCCCTCGGGGTCGACGCCTTCTCTAACCAACCCTGGCCCAGAGCCCCCCTATACACTTTTCCCCCGGTCCCTCTGATCCCTCGCCTCTTGGAACGCATCCAGGAAGAGAACCGGTCAGTCATTCTGGTGACACCAGAGCGCACGAGCGCTTCCTGGTTCCCGACTCTGATTCAGCTACTGGCGGGGCCCGCTTGGCAACTGCTGTGGTGCAAGGACGCACTGTCACAGCTGAATGACGCGATATCCCACCCCCCGGTGATAAGCCAGTGGCAGTGGGCCTGGCTGTTGAGTGGGATCGCCTGGAGAAATTAGGCTTGCCCCCTGCCGTTGTGCGTACTATCCAAGGGGCCATAACCCCCTCTACTACGGCGTGTTACGCAGGGCGGTGGTCTGCTTTCCAACGCTGGTGTGTGGAAAAAGGTGCAGAGCCCACGTTGTGTCCCCTGCCCCTCGTGTTAACTTATCTCCAAACATTAGTGGATAATGATTTGGCTCCGTCTACAGTCAAAGCCTACGCAGCGGTCATTTCTTCCTGCCACGAAGGCTATGGAGAGAGGTCAGTTTTTGCGCACACCCTGGTGAAATGTTTCTTGAAGGGGGTCAGACGACAGAAGCCCGCTGTACGCTCTCTCACACCCCAATGGGACCTAACCTTGGTGCTTCGAGCTCTGGGGAAACCCCCTTTCGAGCCTTTGGCACAAGCCTCTCTTAGGTTGTTGTCACTGAAAACAGCACTTCTCCTCGCTCTGACGACAGCAAAGAGGGTGAGTGATTTATGCGCATTGTCGATTTCACCGTCTTGCCTCTCTATTAGAGGGGATGGGAGCGCAGCCACCTTATAGCCAAACCCTTCATTCACGCCGAAAGTCTTAACAAGCTCTTTTCGGTCGAGGGTGTTTTCCCTCAAGGTTTTTTTTTCCTCCACCTCATGGCAACCACGCGGAGGAGGCTTTCCACCGGCTGTGGGCACCTGCTCCACTAACATTGGCTGAAGAAAATGCTGATGTTGGGAGATGAACAACGGGTCCGCTCATGTTATATACATTATCTGCGGACATAGTTGAGACCCGTGCTGGACGCAAGGGCGGGAAAGAAAATCTTCGCAACTGCACATGCGCGAAGGGATTACACCCAATAGCGTCAGCTATTAGAGGGCTATCCCTATGCTCATAGAATCTGGAGTTACAATTCGTAACTATCGATATCAGTCCTTTGATCTCACTCCTTTAAAAACAGCAATCAAACATTTTGCCACAAATGTAACTGACTTCTTTAATATTCTACTCACTCTGTTGTTCCATTCTGAATTGTCAGAACTATTTTAATTTTCAGCAGATATGCACTGCCAGTACAGTGAATTGTTGCAAAGTACAAGTTACTGCATGTTGTTGATTAATCATCAGTAAAAAGGTAAAATGGAGAAAACACACCTGTCCTCTCAACAGATTAGAAAAGGGAAGCTCTCACAGAACCTTTCTTCTATTCTATTGGAATAAATCATCAGAGGTCACTGCAGGTGGCTTTTAATTTCCTTAAGCTACATCACATACAGTTTTCTAAATTGATTGATTAATTGAATGAACAACTTCGTTTTTATCGGAGATTAAAACCTAAATAATGAATTTAGAAAGAAATAAGTTGATTTAAGCATTTTTAAAATTCTCTCCTCGTTCTCACTGTCCTCTTGGGCTTATCTCAGAATATACTTCTGTATTAAGGCATGGATACCCGACCCAAGCCCGACTGGTCCCGACGGTATCCGACGGGCCGGGTTCGGACAGATATTTAGAAATTATGGTTGGGTTCGGGTCAGGCTCGGGCACATCAGCACGATAGCCTAAGGCATTGAACATTTAAAATTTACAACAGCTTATTATGTATGGGCCTGTTTCACTTGATGCAAAGGTTCGTTTATGTGATTAAAATACATTTAAAATATTAACCTGACATTCGTCTTCTTGTGTGCGGATTGCGGAAATTTGTTTATAGTTTTGACACGTGAAAACGTGCATATCAGGTAGGCTACATGCCGCAGCGCATTGAGCCTCAGAGCGCAACGATGGAAGACGTTAAAAAGAAGTTGGCCTCAGGAGATTTTAAAACCACTGAAAATGAAGGAAAGTCTACTGTGTGGAAGTATTTCTACATAGTTGTCAAGGCCAACCTGTTGGTTATGTTCAATGTAGGGGTTGTGGAGTTGTCATGAAATATGACAGCAAGAGGACTGGGATTTCTGGATTTCTCCATGCAGCGTCTCGTTTGTAAGTCACCTGGGCTACAGCAACCGAGCATCACTGCCTTTGCTAGTAGTACCTCAAGAAAAATCCCTCAGCAGGCCAAACAAAAACTGACTGAAAAATGCGTGGAGTACTGCTGTAAAGACATAAGGCCATTTCATTCCATTGAAGGAGGGGGTTTCATTAAGTTGGCCCAGGAGCATATTAACGTCGGAGCTACATATGGTTCAGTGGCAGCGCAGGACGTACTGCCTGACCCCACCACTGTGTCAAAACGGAGCTGTGAGCTGGCAACAGAGAAACGCACAAAGCTGGTTGAGCAGCTAAATGACATTCTGACTGAGGTGAATTCAATCGGAATGACAACGGATATGTGGACGGAGGACTACCACAAATTAAGTTACATGACCATCACTTGCCATTTTGTGACACAAGCATTTAAAATGATAAGCACCGTATTGACAGTAGCCTTTGCTGTCAAAAGATGTCATCCAAATGGCAGACACAAGGTTTAGCACGGTATATCTGACCTTAAATTCTGTCCGCTTGGTTTATGAAGAAATGCGCGAAAAACTGGATGACCGTGCAGAGAGCTGGCGGATCGATTATCATATCTCCAGATGTTCTTGACTTTCTTGTCGAGTTCCTGCAACCATTTTATGATGCCCAGCGTGAACTTGAAGGGGACCAGTACCCAACCATAAACCTGGTGTTTCTGTGGTTTGAGCGACTGAAGCGTCACTGCAACAGAAAGACAACTGACAGCCCCTATCAATCATCCGCGAGCGGCATCTCAGTTGGATCTTGCGTAAAGTGCAGATCCAAGAGCTCCAAAAAATCACAACTTTCCTTTGGCCTAAATATAGCCAGCTCCGAATGTTCCCTTTCATGTCCCATTCAGAGAGAGACAACTTTCACCTGGAGGTTCGGAGACCGCTCAGTGACCTCCCCGAGAAGGCCGCCACTGAAGGAGAAGGACCTGCGCCCAAGAAGGCTGCAGTTGACTTTGAGGAGTGGGAAAATGTACCTGTGGCAGATGCCGCCGCCGCAGACGAAGTCGAGAAGTACTCGACTCGAAATCATGCAATGCAGGACGACAGAGATGTTTTGGGCTGGTGGAGAGATCAGCATCTCAACTACCCGAAGCTTAGTGTCCTTGCCCGCGGCATCCTTGCCATTCCAGCCAGCAGCAGTAGCAGTGAGCGCAACTTCAGCGCTGCTGGCAGGATGATTGAGCAGAGGACAGCCTTGAAGCCATCCGCCGTTGATGCAATCCTTTTTTTGCATAAGAACATGGATTAGCCTAAACTTTGATGGATCGATTATGTAAATAGATCCCATGTTGTAGTTTAGTAGCCTATACATAATTTCGAGGAAAGTGGTAAGAGTGATTTTCATTTAAATAAACTGCTTTTGTGTTAACGTTAATTTTACTTCGCTGGGAACACTCCTCTTGATTTGAATTTCATTAAGAGACCTATAGGTCCACAGAACCTCTTGTGTGAATTTTTGGGATTTTGTTCTGTTAGCTTGGGCCATTTTTGGTAGGCCTATGTTCATTTTATTTCAATTATATGATTGGGCCTCTTGTGCGCGCCTGTGTGTGTGTTAACATGCGCTTGTTGCCCCGTGTGTGCGCTCACTGCGGTGATGCACTCATCAGCGCTGATGCGCTCATCAGCCCAGTGAGCATAACAATTTACATTGGCTTACAGTTGCTTAATAAAAGCGGGCTTTCCATACAAACATACGTACATGTGTCTGTGTCATTAGTATGAGAAAAAAATGAGATTTTAACTGTGTCGGGCTTGGGTTGGGCTCGGACACAAATTTCTTAATGCCTGTCGGGCTCGGCATTCCGCCCCCCCCCCCCCCCAAAAGAAAAGAAAATTGAAATAGAATATACTTCTGTAAACTACACTTACAGTTAGATAAAAGGGTACCAACAACATGTGTCTGTAAGTGTTATATTATGTATATACACTGATACATGTAAAACCAGTAAAGTACATGAAAATGCACCAGGTCTTGAAGTTAAATTGAAAGCAAATTCATGGTTTTAATAAATTGGTTCAGTTAAAAATCGCCTCTTGATACCTAACTGTATTTCGCCAACATTTTTCTGTTCAATCTTACAGCTGGCATTGAAGTTATATTGATTAAAGTAGGGTTTTAAATGGCTGCACTTGCCAACCGAGTGCTTTGGCACCTTGGTGCCTTGCTTGTCGATGCGTTATTGATCACCTTAAGGTGGGCAGTTCCCTGCTCTCCACTTTGCTGGGTAGGGGAGCCACTCATGACCCACATGCTGGAATGACCCTCTTAGTTCAGTGAACTTGAAGGTAAACCGATATGAGAGTGTCCACAGACAGAAAGCATTCAATAATAAACTCACCTGTCCGTCTTTTCATCTACCACTGCTTCCTTTTTCTCACTATAACATTCATGTCAGGGATGTT